>NW_027107159.1:1721854-1737652 GCF_000696795.3 Halyomorpha halys
AATTAATGATATTATAAAAAAAATAAATAAAATGATAAAAGAATTAAACTAATAAGAAAAAAAATGTATTACTATTATGTATTTGAATATTTATTGACTATGCCGATGTACTACGAGAATAATGAGCGATAGTCCAACTAGTTTTAGTATGTTAATTAATGAAATTTAAAATTAATAATTTTCTCACAGACGATGATGGGAGTTCTATATTGAAGATATATGTAAATAATAAAAAAAAGTAAACAATAATAAACTAATTTTAATAATGTTATTTAATTCATGCATGACGAGAATGAGGTACGTATTGGATAATATATATACCAGACAAACAGAACCTAAATTATTAATATTTTCCAGAAGTTGCCACATTATGCCACGGGAAAATGTATTTTTCATAAATTTTATCCAATATTTTCAGAGGAGGGAAAGACGGATTATGGAAAGCTCTTCTGACTTTGAAGTTTGATGAGTTTCGCAATTTCCCTTAACTTTACCATAGAAATGGGACTTGTGTGCGACATGTAAATAGTATGCAAATATAAATGGTGGGACTGGTCTAGGAATTTAATCTCGACCATCAGTAATAGAGAAATAACTTTATATTTCATAACTACAATATAAATCCATGGGTGATGTTATTTAAAAAATAGTGGATTTAACGACATAAGACATTGATTATTTTTACTGTAATAGTTGTTTCTTTATAACGCACAATTTGAATATGTGCAACGTTTATTAAAAATTACAAAAATATATATATATTATTAATAATGAAATTTTAAATAAAATATTAAATACATCCGACTAAATTTTGTTTATGAAAAATATAAGATTTAAATAAAACACAGAATTATTAATCTGATAGTAAAAAAGTGATTAAGTTGAATTTTTAATAAAACTATATTATTTTCAAAGTACTTTTAATTTTCAGAACTTAAAGGAATTATTCGAATTTAAAATGAATTGGGAGAAGTTATAAACTATTTCTTAAAGTATAACACTGATGATTATAAATAAATGAGTTAAAAAAAAAAAAAAAAACATTATGGAATATTATCATTATTAAAGTATGTTCCATAAGATGTGTTCTAGTTGTTGTATAAAATAAATTTATTTATTTATCCAATATATTGTAAATATATCAAGTTATCTATCTAATTTATAATTATTCTAATAATTATAAAATTCATCTAAATGTTTTATGATACATAAGATATTTCATTTTAAAAAAAATTTCGATTCTTATTCATAAAAAAAAAAAATTAATTATGTCACAATAAAATAATAACACCCTCCTAACAATACAATCTCATAATATTTACTATAATAATATTTCTATATTATTTATCTATATGGATATAGAAATATCTCTACAATATGTATATATTAACAATAGAAACGATAGATTTAAATTGTTATTATTTATTATTATTAGAGTGTACATAAATTGATTGCTTGGATATAACAAAAAATCTTTATGGTTTAGAACTCTATCAATATACTATTAACTTCCTTAGCACAAGACATATTTTTTGACCCCAGAATTATTTAGCAGTTATCGGGAAAGTATATCTGCTGATGACACTCAATACCATCCGATAATTCACAAGATCATAAACATGCATTGCCCTTTGTGTAGCCCACATATGATTTAATGTGGCAGTATCCTATCTCCCGCGATTTTATGTCGGCTGACAATATTGCAACTTCCCCCCTAACGACTTTTCTTGATTGTACATTTCTATCTGTATCTCTGTTATAGTTTTTTTTTTCAGTTCGGATTGGAATAGGTTGGTTTATCGGTTTGTCATTGAATTCAAGATGAATTCTAAGTTGTTTTTTTTCCAAATGCTTGATCAGGAATAAATATTATAATTTAGATCGGGATGGGCTAGCAAAACGCATTAACACAAGATTACGTAATTATGAACGCCCTAATATTTATTTATATATATAGGGGTATGTAAACCCTGATTGAAAATTTACATGGCCAGAAGATCATACCAATTTTACTTGGCGTATTTTATAGTTCCATACGTGGTTTCAGGATAATTCCGTAATCTTGAACATTGCTTGAATTGGTTTAAAAAATATTTAAGAAATTAATAAATATTTACATATAATATTTTTCATCTTTAATGGTACAAGGATCAACTGTAACAAGTTCGAAACCTTTCGTAGGGTTTACTTTGATAGTTCAGGCTAATCCTGTTGTTCGTGCAAAAAGTCACAGAATAGCTAGCACATAATAATAACAACGTCGAATTTCGTAATATGCGGCCGGGAAATATAATTGTAGAGATAATGAAAGAATCACTAAAATGGCAAACAGTACTAAACCAGCCGTGTCGCCCGAAGCGTATATGGGAGGATTGTATAAGGTCCGATAATAAAATTTAAAAAAAATAAATAAAAAGTAACAATTTACGAAAATTATAAGAGTTGTTTAAATAAATAATATTTTTGTTTTCTGATAATATTTCTATAATAACTTGAACATTATACAAAATGAAATGGTTATCATGGTTTTTTTTTTTAATTTAACGTAAAAAGTAATATATAAATAGTAAAAAATTAGGTAAAAGGTAGAGTAAAAAAAGAAATATATATAAAAAAAATAAATTACGATAACTATTAATTAAAGTTTAAATTGATATAATGTGCAATATGTAAATACAACTATCTAAACCCACTGAAAACGTAATGGTAGAGTAAAATAGTGAAGTTGCTGAACACATAATTTTGAACCATGGTACCATAGAAATATAATAAATATTATAGAAATATGTATGTAATACATATTATAATATTAAAATGTTATCTTTATTACTAAATATACGTTATTATGAAGAATCTCGATTTTTGTTTGAGTATTTTATGCCATATATATTTCAGCTTTAATAAACTGATTCAGTGTTAAAATGTAGCTTATAGACCAGGAACCTTCTTCTCCTCCTATATTTATACGAGGAGAAGATGGTTGGGGGAGGGGGTGCGGTCAAAATAAAACACAAATACCAAACCATTTGTCGTCACCCTCTCACATTGAGATATTCATTTTCTTAATATTTGCTACTTTTTACTTTTTATTTTTTACCCACTTATAACGTTTCCTCTTTGTCATCTTTGCAACGTATTTTTTAATTCAGAGTCTGGTCGTTCGAGCCCAGAAGCCACTTGGCGGTAAGATTTCAAGCTAACAGGTTCGTTTTATGTTTTATTCTGTTTTTTCCCCTATCTTTATTTTACCCCCATTCTTTTCTATTCTTTTTCTATTTTCCTTACCCAAGTTATTAGTTATGTTCACCATATATTATTATTGTTATTTTCAATTTTTTTTTTCTAATCATTTCTTTTGTTAAACTTTACTTATATTTTCCCTCTTTATCTAATATTATGGTTACATATATTTTCTTTCTATCAAATTTATTTTTCTTCCCATAATTTTAATTTTTAAATTATTAATAAACTAATATATTCATATTCCGTTGCATTATATAACTTCATTTTTATTTTATTTCCTGAATTATGTTATTTTACCTACTTATTCAATTACCTATGTATACATTCTATTTTATTAATTCCATTCAGAACAATTATTTACTATATGTCATTCTGTTTATATTTTCTGTATTCATTGTTATCTTGTTCTGTTCTTAGCCCGGATGAAGGCTAGAAATTCTTGCCGAAATGTTGGCACGATTAAATAAGTTACTTCAACTTATTCGTGTTTTATTTTGACCGCACCCCCCAACCATCTTCTCCTCGTATAAGTTATCCACGGTCAACTATCTCTCATGATCAGGAATATTTCTAATTCAATAACTTAAACGGATGAACTTATATGATATACAACTCTTCCAATTGGGCAGGATCAGCGAAAGTATCTGTTAAAAAAGACTCCACTCAAAGAGAAAAAAAACTCGACTAACGGTTGTTTTATCTCTAGAAGAAAAGTCCAGGTAACACAATCGGGACCTGAAAGGGAAACTCCGAAAATTATATTTGTTGAGGAAAGCGATAGGAGCTGGAAGTTGGACTTATTCCAAGCGAACTGGTTCCAAAGGAATTCACAACTGTTATCAATAACAAAATTTTCTTGGGGATCAATATGCCGTGAACGATACCCCTTAGGAAGTCCTATAGAACTAATACAGCTAAGGATTGTAGGACACACGCTTATCTCGACTTCGGAACTGCTTTCGATTCAAGTAACAGAACCAATAATGGGATAATAATAGTTGTTATGACCCACTTTTAATAAATCAATAAGATTTTTATTTGGGAAACTATTTACAGAGGCATTTTAGTACAAATTACCATACCAACTATTAATTAGAATTTATATCATTAAAATATATAATATATAATATAAGTGAATACAATAATTAATTATTTATATGCTTCTCCACTATAAATTATTAATTATAGCTAAACATTAGTGTTATATTGTGGTTCAATACTTTAATATGACTATTGATAGAATATTTTTTTATGAATAAGCTTTGAAACATATTTTCTCCAAACGATTAATAATTCTTATGTGATTAAAACATGACATCATAAAAACAATTTAATTTATGTTTAAAAGAACGAATTTCCAAAGTTAGATTAATGAAGAGTGCGATAAATAAGAAAAGCTATTACCAGAAGATTGTTGATTGACCGTGTGTAACATATTAAAGGAAGATGGTCCGGGTGTGGCAAAAAAAAAAAACTATTTAATGTGAGCCAAGGTTTCGTCCCACTTTGCAGGGATTCATCTGAGCAAAAACGATACGAATGACTAAAATTAAGTAACAAAGTAAGATAATAGATAAAATGTAATAAACATAAACTAACGTGTAGCTAAAAATGATTTATATAAAAATAAACGAAGTGTATTAAATAAAAATAAGATGCACAGTGAAATGTATAAATAAATAAGAATTACAAAAAATCAATTTTATTCTCATTCCATTTATTCCGTCTTTTAGTGTGTACTGTATTTTTATATTTCCTTTTTATTATCATTTTATATTTGATATTATTTCTTTTTTCATTAATTGTATAATAGTTGTTTATTTATACTTTTTATGGCACATCTTTTTCTTTATTTTTCTTCAATTAACTTTGTTCATTTTTATATAAACATTCACATATTTTAAATTATCTTTAGCCACAGTTTTATTTCATGTTATCCATTTTTTTTATTTTGTAACTTTCAAATAGTTCTTTGTATCTTTTATAAACCTGATGAAGCCCTGCCATGTGAGGCGAAACGTTGGATCATATTAAATTGTTTAGTTACTTTTTGAGTATTTTTTTTTATTTACTTCACCTTATTTCTTTTATTTATGTAAATGTATTACGTACAGTAAAATGACTACTATATACGGTGTATCAGGAGAAAACTTATTTGAGATAATTAATTTGAGGGGATTAGTTGAACAAAATATGTAGTTTTGTGGCACCAATCTCATCTTGTTAACTCCAGTCCATCGTCAAAATATTTTTTTGAACTAAGTTTTTTTTTCAATAAAAATTCAAATTTCTTTATACTAACAGACCATTTCTCACTCTAATCACCAGTTCGCGAGCCTACCATTCCCAATAAGAACCAGATATTAATAATTTCATAATAAGCTTCCTAACCCACTTGTTTTTAAACTGGTTTCCCTTTCATTACTTGATAATCCTCCCAGGCGTCTGAAAAGAAGATGGCCTCAAGATCTTCTCCTGTAGAAATTTTATTGGAGCTCTATCAATGGGTAGATTCTCCACGTGTCTGTAAAATGCCATTGTATCTATAACATCTAATTTATTTGTATATATTATTAATACAGTTGTAAATATCAATAAATAAATTAAGATTAAAAAAATCCAATAATATTATACATTAGTTGGTATAATAAAATACGTTTCCTTAGGTGATCATAATAATCAAGGAAAAGAAAGAGGAAAAATGAATATCTTTTATAAATAGTAGATTGAAACTCAGACAATGAATTTCCCAGATAAGATCTTCACAAAAGTTGCTTCATTTCATCACATTTTTAAAAATCTATAAGTTTAATTTTGAAGAGGTTTTGAGGTTGTGAGGTCGAAAAACACTAGATATCTACAGGAGTATATTTTTACCTATTACCTTTATTAAAATATACTAAAATTTTCTAGAATATTTTTTTTTTCTGCTTTTACTATCTTGTACCTAAGTTTTCCTCCCCTTCCCCCTCCCAGAAATAAAAAAGAAAGTACTACAGCAAACAAAGTGTTATTCGTAAAAAAAATAAAGAGTGGATCTTGCTATGAATGAGTTTTGCTGGACAAGTTTCTTCCTCTCAGATCCTCCATTCCATGTTTAACCTTTTTGAAGTTCTTTCTTCGTTTGGTTAAAATGTTTGATAATGTTGATGTGAGTTATGCTATATTTGATAATTTACGAAATGTTTGCCGGTTATTTATTTACTGATGTTTTAAATATTTTAAGTGTCGGATTCATCTAATAACATTCTTATAGATACAATAGTTACGGATTTACGAATAAAGTATAAATAATCTATTAGAAAAAGAAATGCTGTACGTTATGAATCGTAATTTTCCATTGACTTCTTGGATAGGTAGGTTTCGATCAAGAATGGAAAATAAAATTGGTTTAGAATCAATATCTCTATAATTGAAGGAGAATTCTAACTGCAACCACGCAAACAGTTATTGCATCAAAGAGGTCGCTTATTGGAGAAATACGCGCTAGAGTGGTTCTTAATACTGCCATAGAGCAACATCCCTATACTATACACAAATATATGAGAACAATAAGCCCGATAGATTGCTTTCAGGATTAGTTTATTTGCAGAATCAATTTGACGAGCAAGTTGCGAATCAACGCCCAGCCCATACTGACGGATTACGGTTCAAACTTCAATATAAGTTAGGCCTGTAACAGCCCTCCAATCAGAGGCTTCGTCGTAGGCAACCAATAAGCGTTCATCTTTCATTGAATGTTGGATTTGCTGGGTCTCTGCAATCGCGTGCTCGAGGCGTTCGATTTTAAATTTTACTGCCTCCGATGTCTACCTCATATTTATTCAGTTAGTTTTAAATAAAATAAAGCAATAATATTTAATAAATACAAACAACTGATATGATTTTTATTTTAACATTTTTTAAAATTTATTTTGTATGAAACATATCACTATATCTGTTGGCCAAAACAATATTATATATTTCGATAAGTTGATGGATCGTGTGTGTTTGAGCAAAATACTGTTTTTTCTTTATTTAAGCTTAAATATTAACTATAATTAATCAATTATAAATTAATAAAAGGGGCGGGTAGTTTATAGGTAAGACACTGAGCTACTAACTCAGTAGGATCTGGGTTTGAATCAGTCGGTGGCAGATCATTTTCTGTTTCACTGTAGCCCTGTCAGTTCGGGAACCCATCGAGGTCCGCCCAAGCCTCAGTGGTTTCCCTTAATTGGATAAAAATCTGGCGGTCAAGCATAATTCTGACCAAATTATCCCCTTGCAAAACCGTTAGTCTAGTAACAGTACTTCCTTACAAAGTACAACACCCCTGATCCTTCAAGGGTCGTAGCGGTACAGATTTTATTTTATTATTTTTTTTATGATATTATATTTAAAATTTACATAAATAAATTATTAAAATGTTATCATATATTTAAAATTATTTATAAATAAATGGAATATGGTCCGGGTGTGGTAAAAAAAAAAAAACTCAAATAGTAAGAATTATTTTTATTTGAGCCAACGTTTCGCCCTACGTTGTAGGGCTTCGGCAGGGCTAAAAAAGATACAAACACTTAACATAAGTAAAAACTAAATGGAAAATTACAAGGGTTTTCATTTATGTTATAAGTGTTTGTATCTTTTTTAGCCCTGATGAAGCCCTGCAACGTGGGCGAAACGTTGGCTCAAATAAAAATAGTTATTACAATTTGAGTTTTTTTTTTTTTTTTACCACACCCGGACCATATTCCATTTATTAATAATACACACGGTCAATCAGCGAACTTACAGTAAAATTATTTATTTTAATTTAAAATAATCATAGCTCTGATTTCTTTAAAATTTTAATTTATACCCCAAAACTCCATTTTCTTCCATGTTCATAATTTTAACAATGTATTTCAATTTTCGAATTCAAATGAACTTTACTGAATGATAAACTAATTCTAGTTTATAATTCTAAGTGCAATAAATTAATCAAACGGTTTTTTACTAGTATTATTTATTTTTTTCAAAATTGACGGATTACTAAAAGTTATATTACTTAGTACAGTTTTGTATGCAATAAAACAAAAAAATATCCTTTTAGTTTTAGTTGATTAATTTAAAATTAAAATTTGAAAATTAGAAAAATAAATAAATACAATTTTTTCGCCGATCGTGGTCATTGATTATTATTACGCAAAAACCGTTAGTTACGAAACCCTTCGAGTTAAGACACGGCATTTAACATGATTAAGAACTTAAAATTTATTTTAATTAATTTTTTTTAAATAATGGGATCAGTGAGACAGCACTCTACTAGGTGTATTTGTAAATTAATCAAGAAATATGGATTAATTAATTTTTTTAAAACATGTTTCTCAGATATTGTATTTCATATATATTGTAATAACTTTTATATAAAAAAAAAAAAAAAAGTTAGTTTCGATTTATTTACTCTAAGGTCTATGGAACTGTTATGTGATCATAACATTTTACTAGTGTATACATATATGTTAGAGAGAGAGACAGAGAGGGAGTGAGGGAGCAATATAACTTAGCAAAATAATTTATTACATAATTTAACAAAAAAATATTATAAATTCATGAACTCTAGTTAACAAGACAGTCATATAAACTAAAGCGCATACAATACAATAAATCTTATCATATTATGACATCAATCATTATTCAGTTTCGCTCGATAAGAACCACAAGCCTACAATTACTCTCCACATTTCATGAGAATGATAACACCAAACAAAAACAGATTAATTGACAAAAAAAAAAACGAATACTAAATCATAGAAATAATAAACCCCAAATGAATAAAGTGTTTACCGTTCTTAATCAGATGAAAAAGAGAATATTAACAAGATAAAATCTTTATTCGTATAGATCGCCAAGGAAGATAACTTCTATCGCCAACATCGGCTTATTATGTAAAGTATTAGTAATAAATATCAGCTGACAACAATCTGAGAGATAAGCTAACCAATTATAAACCACTTGCCACTGGGACCCAGTGGAGATGATATCCTCTGATTGGGTCAGGAGAAGGGAAAGGAATGTCAGGTAGATCTTGATGTCATCGGTCAGGAATCCCGGCAGGTGAGCCAGGGTATGTCCAACCGAGCCAAAGGGATTTTTTAAGTTAGTTAATAATATAATTGAAACTTATAATAAAATACATTAGGAAACTTCTTTATAAATAATCTTGAAATCAAAGTATAAGCCCCCCAAAATTACGGGACAACAAATAAAAAGATTCAGATTGAAGAAATAGAAAATTTTCATCAATTTATCTTTATTAGGCACCATCAAGACATGAAATCAAATATTTGTTTAACTAGTTTATTTGGAGATGAATATTTATTGGCTTATAAAAAAATAAAATAAATTAGTCTTGTTTCTGATTAACAAGCAGAATATGTTTTAATTTAAGGTTGAACTATGAGATATTGCAATACTCTGAAGATTTTTTTAAAAATATTTTCCATAACTAATAATGCTACATAAGGACTACTTCTCTTACGTACATATTCCGTGACTTGTAGAGACAAACTACGTAAATATTTCTATATTTCATTTCATGATGGGTTTAAGAAGAACGTTGTTAATACTACTCAAAATGCCAACTACGAATATTTTGGTCTTGTTTTGTAAGATGTCCACATTAATCACCATTCTACCGTAGTTCATAACGTTCTACTAAGAAAGTCGTAAGAATCCTTACGAGCGACATTTTAAGAATCGTGGACAAAACTGGTTTATTTTTTTTTTTTATTGATATTTAGAACTATATTTACACAAAAATAAATAAATAAAAAAATAAAATACATCCAGTGAATGTGATGTTACATTGCAATGGTATAACACAGACATATAGAGAAACTACCCATTAGTAGCGCTCTTATAACTTTTCTAAGTTTCGAGGCCATCTTTTCAGGCGCCTCGGAGGATTGTAAGGAATAGAAGAGGAAGCTAGACACTATTGGGTTTGGGTATTTAAGGAGTTGATTATGAAATGATTGATATCTGGTTCGGGCTAGAGCGGTTACGTATGGAACATTAAGGTATTTATGGATGATTTTATTTGTGACAAAGTAAGGAGCATTGAGGATTTTACGAATGATTTTGGATTTTAAAAATTGGATACGAGAGGAATTCGAAGGTTTAGTGAAGCACAAAACCTCAATTATAGGCATAGGCCGTATTAGAGTCATGTAGATCAGTCTTTTGTAATGAATTGGAACTTTAGACCATTTGTTTAGTAAGTAATATGAATTGACGCGCTATTTCCTGCCATTTCATTCTTGTGTGAGGATCCCAAGTTAGTCGTTTGTCCAGATGTAGTCCAAGGTAGTGGGTCAGTTCGAAAGGGGTAAGAGGAATATTATTAAAGGATACTGTAGCCATTAAAAGGCAGTCGGTAAGCTGGTTTATAAATCAAATTTAACTTAACTTACCTTCTAAAAAACACCATTTTTAATAAGCAGAGATTACTAAACTCACCTGAAAAAAAAGAAAAGAAAAATTAACATATATTTAGGAATAGAATTTATAGTTGTAAGTAATTTCAATTAAACTTAGTGTAAGAGGCCAAGTTTCATAACCATAAAGAACAGTGGAAAATGATGATAGTTTTTTTAATTCTAACTTTTAAGTTTTTGTACAAGAGCTTTCTTGAGCTCCACCCAACCTCATAAATTGGGTGGGTACCCTTATTAGGCCAAAAATCTAGCGGTTAAGCATGATTCTGACCAAATCACCTCCTTGCCACACCGTTGGTCTAGTAACAGTCCTTCCTTACAAAGTACTGAATACCTGACCCTTCATGAGTTGTAGTGGTACAGATTCTATTCAGAATTTATTTTTTTTCTTTGAGAAATAATAGTTTTTAATAATGTGGAGTACGATATTTCGAACCCAGAATGTGATATAAGCATTTCCTCCATCGGGAGAATGGTTTAACTGGTATTGTCCTTTTAGAAATACAGTGATCAATTAGTCATTCAGAGGTATACGTTATTTTAAATATTAAGATTTAAAATGATAATATACTTAAAATTAATGATTATCAGTTTTGTTTAACAAAGGTTTATCATTAATATGAAATATTGAATGTAGTGCCCCATTGACGATACAACAAAGCACAATACAAGCCTACAATTATCAGATGGAACAGGGAGAAAGAAGCTCCTAATATCATTATTGTCCTTCAGCCCCGTCTACTTCAGACAATTCTAACAAATTGACTCAACTTATAAATAATTCACGGAATAAATTGGGAAATGGAAAACTCCAGAAAGGCGGAAAATCCCACCGCCAGCTGGGAATGTTATTATATCGAGGGGACGGGGAAAGCTTTTCCCGAAAGTTTACATCAATTCCGATGAATATTTATCATCAGCTATCAAAACAATATTGATAATTGTAATTTATCACCCCCCCCTCCTTCCACTCTTCCTCTCCACTCTCTGGAGTTAATGAGTTTAAAAACTAATTTTGTATTAGGTCCCTTTAAGTAATGAATTCATTTTTCTTAAAATATAATTAACTTGCTAATGGAACGGGGCTGGTTGATCGACCCCGAAGGCTGCGACCTTCCATTCATGTAGGCTGGAGCGGGCTATGCTTCATTAAAATATTGTAGGGTGCTGGAGGGAATCGAAAATATCTGTAACAAGCCTCAAAATCTTTTTTGGTGGTTGAAAAAACAAAAATTTGTTCTGTTTAAATAATTTATTTTTTTGTTACATGAGTGTTAAATAATCAAGCATGTAACATTAGAACGTTGATTGAAGCACGCAACTTTTTTATTTTTGACAAATATTACAATCTGCCACAAGTTTGTGAGGTAATAGGTAATAGTGATAACTGATCACATTCATACTAAAATAAAATAGCATAAGAATAAAAATAAATAAATTATAAATAAAATAAAATGTCTCTACATCTATACAAACAGATGGATAACGAAAATAAACATAATCAAACTATGTACATGAAAAAATAATCATCAGTCACATTAACACTCTAATATCCAATATTTACACTATCGACCTGAGGATCCCAGACAGAGCCCACTCTATCTCCCACGTGTGAGGGGTAGAGCAGAGCTCTTTGAGATCCCAGCGCATCCCTCTCACCGCGTCACTGGTATTGTAATAAAAATTAATGCCAAAAATAATCGGCATAATTTCGTTAATAATTGATTTCATTGCTACTTTATCCTCTATGTCTGTTTATTTCAAAAACTTTTATTGGAATAATTCAAATTATTGTTATATGACTAGATACATTTTACATACAATTATTTTCAGGATCTTGAGTTCAACTTGTTTTAAAACTTATACGCTACCTACTTCAATTGTGTGACCCATCATAAAAATCGGTGCTGTGGTAGCTAATCGTAGAATGAGGTTTGACCTTGCCTAATTCGTGAACAAAAAAAACAGTTTAGTTTTTGGGCTTTGAACCCAAGGTCCATAAGTTACGTTCAACAAGAGCGTACTTGGGTATTAATGTTGTGCACCGAAATTTTTACAACCCAAGTTTTACCTTCTCGATCGGGCGACTTACCTCCATTTTTTTTTTAAATAGCTTTCATTAAAGTTACAATAAAATACAAGTAAGGAAATTGAAATTCACTTAATAAAATTCTTTTCTTTTAGTACGTAATTCGTCAAAATCCATAGTTCTTGAAAGCCTTTTCTAATAAAAATTGATCCTCCAAAATTTTCATTGGGGTTTGTGCCAACTGTTAAAAACTTTCTATTAAATGCATTAAAAGGCACCTTAATCTCATGAAAAAAATTAAAATAAATAAATAATCAAGATTTGAATCAGAAAAAATAACTTTGTTTTACAAAAAAATGTTTCTTTTAGTCTAATCACCATGTGTGTTTATAATGAAGTCGAATTATGCATATCCAAATTAAATACTGGCCATCCTATTTCAAATAAATAAACAAGAGTACTAATTTCTTTTTTTAGTTTGAAATATTTATGTTTGCTAGAAGAATTATTCCTAAAATTAACATATCCACACAAGTAATTATTTATAAGTTATATAATAAGTTTTTATTATTATTAATCTTGTGACGATTATAATCGATACGTTATGCAAATAACATGATCTGGAATATCAGGAGTGTTAACAAACTGACTGCTGAAGAGATGAAGCCTTAAGCCTCGGCTAATGCAACTACTTAATCTGCCTGTAAATATCACAGCTCGCCTGCAAAGCCTGTAGCGATTTGATCTCAATGGCTGTGAGTTTCAAAAAACATACTTTAAAAAAAAGTATTAATATTATAAAATATTTAATTAGAAAGAGTGTAATTAATCAAACATTACACCAGGTATATACTCTTGAACTCAGAATGCTATTAGATTTAGGTTATGGTGTTGAACTTTTAAGTTGTTTAAATAAATCAACTAAATTTGACTGTTTTTTTAAATTTAATTAATTGGCGCAGACATACTCAAAACTCATTACACTTAAAATTAAAAAAAAAATGTGACCTTATTAAAAGGCTTCAAGCTTGAATGTATAAGTAAATGTCTGGGCTCAAAGAAAAATATAAGTTTTAATTTAGTTTCATTTAACCTATCCCTCTTGCTCGAGTTTTACTCATTAGTGGGGAGTAGTTTCCAGTAAAAACAACACTAAGTGTAATTCTAAAAGAAGTCAAACAATATTGTACTAAATTGTGAAGTTTTAAAGGAAATAAAGGGGGAGGGGACATTATAAATATTTTAACAATTAATGAATGATTGTTTTAATTTTATTTTAAATTTATTGTATAGATATTTGCAGAAATTTCATTTATCTTAATCAAAATTATCTCAATATTTGACGTATTGATCGATTATACTTATACTGATACGATAGTTTTTCAGTTTAATTTCAGTCTCGGATGTTTAGGTATGAGATATAAAGCATTAAATGAATACATTTTACGCTCAAAATATGCAAATATTGTACAACGGTACTTTACAATTTTAAAAGACAAATTTTTCTCGACAAGGCAGGCGCCCGAGGTATACCATGGCGCGTAACAAGTAATAACACAATAGTGCTTGCACCCCGTCGCACAGTATTTCGTTATACTGAATATCGTTTTATATGAACTAAAACCTGAATTTTATTCTGTTCAGTTTGTCACTAAAAATTTAATTAAATATTTTTTTAAACTAATATCACTTCTTTTTTTTAATTTATTTAATGATACATAAAAATACATCTATTAAATTTGATGTTTGATGTAAGGTCATAATAATATGATACAGGTATGTAGAGAAACTACCCATCGGTACATGGTGCTTTAATAATATTTCTACATCAGAAGGTCTCGAGGCCATATTCTTTTCAGGCGCCTCGGAGAATTGTCAGGAATAGAAGAGGAAGTAAGGTTAGAAGTTGTTGGCTTGTGTGGTTAGTGAGTTTATAATGGAAGGATTGATATTTGCTTAGGGCTAGATCGGTTGCATATGGAACATTAAGGTCTTTCTGGATAATTTTATTTGTGATAAATTAAGGAGCATTGAGGATTTTGGATTGTAAGGATTGGATACGACAGGAATTCGAAGGTTTAGTGAAGCCGCAAATCTTAACTCCGTATGTCCAGATAGGCCTTATTATAGCCATGTAGTCTTTTGTAAAGGACTGGAAGTTTAGACAGTTTGTCTAGTAAGTGCTGTAATAGTCGGAACAGTAGACGTGCAGTCTTGTGTGAGGATCCCAAGTTCTTTGTCCAAATGTTGTCCGAGGTAGCGGATCTTTTCTACAGGGGTAAGATCAACATTATTCAAGGAAACTGTAGGGCAGTCAGTAGGTTTACGACGAAGGGTAAAGGTGATTTGATGATATTTATTTTGAAACCATTCTTTGAGGGTTGTGTATGGGATTGGGCTGCTTAGGGTGCAATTAAAGGGTTATTATTAACTACTAGAACACGTGTAATACGTGGTGAGGATAGTGTTAGGATTGGTTGGGATGTCAGCTGTATAGACAATATTACTTCTAATCACTATCTCTGAAATTCTACTTTTATAAATATATCGATGGCTAACTTCAGAGTGCTGTATTACATTAGTGTGTAGTATATTTTTTGAATTGCTTTAGGAAAAATACAATTAAAGGTCCTCTCTTTTATGAAAATTAATTGAAAAGTTGTGATTTTCCCAAAATATAGAACCTTTAATTGTATTGTTTGTAAAAATAGTGGAAATATACTTAGCACCGCTGAGAAATATATCCCTTGTTATTTGTAATACCGTTACAGTATTATTATAGAAGAACTGTGTTATCAAGTCTACAAATTTATTAAAGTTTATTGTTATCAATTATGATTATAGAAGCCTTATTCCGTATTTCTTTTACGCGAATTAAACAACATAAAAATCAGTGAAGACTAAAATGACTTTATTCTAACATATTTACAAGAACTACATGTTACTCTTAGCTATCTAGTGCTAGGAAATATATATGTACACTTGAGAAGAGGGGGTAGGAAGAATAATGAAATAGGAGAAGGGGTTTGGACCAATCAGATAATTTTAGGAAGTTAGGCGGAG
>NW_027107159.1:1738037-1741361 GCF_000696795.3 Halyomorpha halys
GACCAATCAGATAATTTTAGGAAGTTAGGCGGAGCCTAGAGAGCCTATGAAATTAGAAATAAATATCTGGGAGGGGGAAAAGGCGTGACTAGAAACAGGGTGGCCAGACTTCCAAGAAATTGGGGATGTCATGATCTTGTGAGCTAACAGTGTTAGTTCATGTGTAAAACATAAAATAGTTAGACTGATGCAAGTCCATTGTGAGATGACAGCATGTACCTGCCTAAGTGTCAGCCCCTGCTACTGATACAGGATACTAAGGGTTTGAAAGGGCTGTTAGAAGAGTCTCAGGGGCCTTCTTAGAACCTAGTTGCTTTTATTGGTTTCCTTTTTCTATAAAATTGTAAGAGAATGTGGACATATTCACATTTTGTGTGAGGTGTGAATTTATATTTAAGATTGTTCTAATTGTTTAAGACTCTTGATATAATAAAGAGTGTTAACTTAACAAGGATACCATTTGATTTATTTAATGATTAAATTTATTTTTTGTTTAACTAATTATTTCTTTATTTAAATTATATTTATAATTATGAATGTATGGATTTTTATGAAAATTACGAATATACTCATTGCTCATTACGATTTTTTATAAAACTAATTCATTTTTATTTTTTATGAAAATATTGATTATTAATCTGAAACTTTTTCAGGTTTCCGACCTAATAAGACTAAAACAAAAAACTAGCTTAATACAAATAACTACCTAAGAAGTATTGTGTTTCTTTCAAGCTGTCTAATCGACAGTTACAGCCTTGAATACACTATTATCTCTGAGGCATCAGATAAAGAAAGCAGTGATGGATCTAATAGAAATGGAGGTTGGAAAAAGTCGCTTACGGAATTCAACACCCGCGGGCATTCACCCACATTGCTGTATAAATTATTTCAGCTCTGCAGAGCGATCGAACGAATATACGTTTGGAGAATGGGATAAGTTCCTAAACAAAATATCCATTGTTTTATTTACCCCCGAGGGTTGGAAATCGGGTGCAATGAACCATTTTATCGAAGTTGAGATTAGTCGATAGCACATTCGATGGATCGAGTTCACTTCTAAGGCCAACTTAGGGTTTTAAACTCTTTTTATTCGAATAATGTTATAAGTGATAATCAGCACAATCCTTCCATCTTTAACTCAAACTTAATATTGTTTTAGTTTTAAATTTAGGAGGCGGAAATCAATGTTAAGAAATTTGGAACCATTCATATTTTTTTTTTAGTTCTTGGAATTTTCAAAATTCAATCTTAAAACTAAAAGAATATTTTTCATTTTAGTGCATACTAAACTATACTAAGTAATATAATTTTTATAAAAGCTTATTTGATTATTTTATTGCAGTCAGAATTATACACTAAAATTAGTTTATTATACTGTAGAATTCATCAGTCTTTTTGAAAATTAAAATAAATTGTTTTAAAAATTAAATTTTTGGGTATGGATTTAAATTTAAAAAACCAGAGAGATGAATATTTTTAATTAATATAAATAATTTTAATTATATGTGTTATTAAGGTCTATCTGGACTTACTGAGTTGAGCTTTGGGGCTATAATAAACCATGGAATTCCTCTCTTATCAATCCCTACAATTCTAAATCCTTAATGCTCCTTACCTAGTCAAAAATGAAGTCATCCATCAGGACCTCAATGTTTACATTTTGTTGATTTGGCTAGGACCAAATCTTTCGATGATATACTTTCCAACCACCCGAACCCACTTGTTTCTAACCTGGCTTCTCTTTAATTACCTAATAATCCTCCTGAGCGTCTGAAAAGAAGATGACCGTGAGATCTACTCCTCTAAAAATATTATTGGAGTTCTATCAATGGGTAGATTCTCCACATGCCTTAACAGCATAATAATAATAAAGGCCTAATGAACCCGAAGGTTCGAATACATCCTTCCAGTGATGCCCCTCCAAACCCAATTCCACTAAATCTGTTTTAACCCAATCCTCCCATCTACGTTACAGTCTACCCCTCGGACGTTTACCCGTTGGTTCAGTGTTTATTAACATTTTAGGGATCCGCTCGTTACTAAGCCCTACAACCTTAGATGCCAATCTTATACGCCGCAATGCTATAACTTGAATTATATTTACCGGGTGTAGAACGAACAAAATAATAGGCCAAATAATTCTTCACTATCACAATTGGCTTAACAATAAAAGAAAATTGAGATTTTCTCTAATTTTTTAAAAATATATTATTGAACTTTTACAGTAGAATTCATTAGTGTTTTTAAAATTTGAATGTATACTTTATATATAGTTTATAGTATATATAAAACATATATACATATAGTATAAAAAGTGAAAAAGGATTATAGGATATATCATAAAGAATTTTTTTTCTTTCTATGCCCAAGGATGCGTGAGGTTGTATTTTTAGGTGTGTAATTTCATAAAGAAAAAATAATAATAATCGCTAGAAGAATAATGGGGTAATTTCGAAATCCAAACTATTTATTTCAATCTTAAAGCGTTATTAAGGCAATTATATTAAATCACGTTATTTGAAAAATAAGCAACTACTAATAAACAATCATATAAATTTATCATGGGACGATATTGGAATGAAAATGAGTAAATAAGTAAGGACATTGTGTAAATATATTGGTGGAGGAAAGAGGTGGGTAATTGGTTACGTGAGAGCTGGATATTAAGCCCGTAGCTGTATCGGCTTAATGCTTCCTGCTTGCTTTGCTTTAATTACACGGCCTCCTCCAAACTCTGCTTCGATTTTACCCCTCGATAGTTGTATCTTATCGATATTAACAACTTGCTTAATAACCTTAGCAGAATTCAACTCCCATAGTTACCATGCCCGGCTTTAATTAATTCGATAAATTTTAGGTAATGCAGGATGAGTAAAAGAGGGGTTTTAATGAAATGAGAAGTGATTGTGAAGTATTATGATAATTCATAAAATATTATTGTAAGATCCAGTTTATAATTATAAACTATCAATATAAACAATTGAGAAAAACAATTTTTTTAGAACCTCGTAAACCCACTTCGAAGTTTTTATTGAAATCACCAGTAAAAACCACTACGAACTTGTTTTCAACCCAATATATATATATGAGCAGATTGGTCGTGACATGAATGAAAATTTGAATATGAATATGAAATTAAAATACAATTTTGATTATTAATTACAATTACTGGTTGTAATAAGGTACTGTAATTACTTCATGTCTTAAACTGGCTATCCCAAAGACTAACTAAATAAATAACTAATGAATGAAATAATTGGAAAAGTTTGTCGGGGGGTGCGGTCAGCAAAGAACAACATAAATAAACAAAACCATATTTATTTA
>NW_027107159.1:1741516-1780836 GCF_000696795.3 Halyomorpha halys
TCTCCAATCATTAATCTACGATCAACTATCTACACCTCATTATGAATGAAATAATTCCTGATTTTACTAAAGCAAAACTTTGGATTATTTAGTCACTTAAAAGTAACCTTCAAATGTTTTTAATTAAGGCAAATTCTACTTGATTTTAAAGAAAATGTTATACAGTTTAATATGCTAGAATATTAAATTGAGTAATTTTAATGATTTTTAATTATTATATATACATATAAATAGTTTACCGTATTATTTCAAATTATGAAGAAAATGGTCAGGGGTTCAGTAAAAAGAAAACTAAAAATGATTCCTGATAGTTTCGAATGCTCTCAACTAAAACAGCCCTGATGAAGCCCTACAAAGTGGGCTGAAACGTTGGCAAATAAATAGTTGTTAAATATTTTGTTTTCTTTTGACCGTACCCTGATCATTTTCTTCATGATTTTTAATTATCGTTTCCTATGTTGTTTTTTTTCTATTGCTTCTACGAACACAAAATTACATTTTTTTTAATGCTGTCCACCTCTTTCAATTGAAGGATACAACCATATATTTATAATATGTGAATTATATTTTAACTGCCTGGTCGACCTATCTAAAAGGATTTCTACATAATAATGTATTCAACATCTAATATAGCTATCTCACCAACATTGTGTAGCTAATGAAATAAATAATAAAATTGTATTTGTAGAATTTTAAATCAAATATTTATTAATTGGTTAAAAGTATTTTTATTTTAGTATTTGCAGTATTATTACTTTTTTATTATTCTATTCTATTTATTTCTTAATTATTTTTTTACTATTTGTGGTATTTTAAATCACTTATTAATTAAAACGAACGGATAAAAGGAGTTCATTGATAGTTAAAAAACACAAACACAATTTTCTCAACGTGTATAATTGTTAAGTTTAAAATTTTAAACTTTGCTGAAACATAACCATGAGCTATGCAAATGAATGAATACATTTTTTAAAAAGTGCTCTTTACATTTTATACAAAGGGGAATAAGTATTGACTGGATGTAGGGTGAGCTGGAGGGGGTAGGAGGGGGGAGTATGTGAAAAGTGGTGTGAAACCTTGAGTTATTCCTCATTTTTTGTTGTCAGGAGCATAAAGATTCTATTCACCGTTCCCAACTGTGAAATGTGATAACGTTGAGGCTATACAGGGAATATTTCACACTAAACGATCCTAATGCAACCACAAGTCCTAAAAAAATATATAAATTTATCTCTTTGAAATAATATTTTCCACTATTCTGTTTTATTTGTTTATTTATGAGCTATATAAAATTTTATTGACAGTAATTGATACAAATTATAATAATTTCCTAGATAGAGAGGATTTACAAAAATACAGTTATCCAGATAGCAGCGATTGTAAGAAATATGAAGAAGGCAGTGCCAGGCTTCCCAATTGAATTCATAAAGCCCTGACGTCATTGCTCATTCAATTTGTCCTCTCATCTCTAACATTTTTATTATTTCTCAGTGCGCCATTTCGTTTTTTGGATTATCTTATTCTTGTTAAAAACCAAAATTTCGGAACGTTTTATTATAATATAAATTGCCTCACAGTATTGGCTAAAAATTTATATTATTTTATTTAATAGTTATTTTAGTAATCAAGTAATTAATTCAACCGACTTTAGGACTGCTGAATACTTCTTTTCTAAGCAACATAAATATTTTTAACTTCAAGTTGCACTAGTGTTCCTATTAAACAATGAAATAAAACGGTAATTGATAGATAATAGAAATAATCAAATACAAAGCCATAAGTACATAATAAATATATATACATAAATACCAGTAAATAAAAAAGAAACATTTTGGCCGTTTTGATGATGAAAATAAAGTTAACAAAAAAATGAAGAGTGACTTAAAAAATAAGTATACTGTTAGATATTTATTTTTGATATTTTTCTAAATTAAAAAAAAAATGTTTTTTTAATTAAATTTAATTAAATTAAAATTAAAAATTTTATTCCTAGGTTTCCGGTCAAGACAGGAAGTAATTGTAACACTAGAGAGTTTGAAAGTGGAAAATATCGCATAAAGACAACAAATACTCGTCAGTAATTTTAGGGTTTGAGCTATTTCAGTAAGGTACTCAAGACATTTTGGTCTTCAATGTAAAATAAAAAGAATATATTTCTCTTGCCTTATATAAGATTAAAGAACTAAATAAAATTGCGTAGGTATTTGTAGGAAGACATAGAATATTGGAAGAACAGGTATAAATAGAGCCCGGCTGAGTTGGGGAGGAATGCCCTCAAACAAAAGAACAATTTTCAAGATTAAATATTTGAGTTATTTTCAAATGACTTATCCCCCCCCTTACCACCACCCACTCCAACTCTAAATCAAATTCTCAATCCCGTTGTTTTCATAACTAATGCATTTTTTTTTATTAAAGGAAAATATCTGGTAAGTTTGTACAAGTAATAGGATATTTTGAAATGGAAACCCTTTTTCCTTTTAAATCAACTGGAGTGCTCCGTTGATGCTTTTCCATTGCATTTCCGCTTTTCATTAAGGTTTAGTGCTTCGTTTTCTATCATTTTTATTTTTTTTTAATCATTTAATGCAAGATCTTTTTTTCAGATCCGTTATTTCTCTTTTTTTTTCCTCTCTCTCTCAGCAAGAAAGATAATAACATTATAAAAATTCGATGCGGAGTGAATTCTCGTTAAAAAATATATAATTAGCTTTACGCGAGAGAAATCATTTTTTAAAATTAATAATAAGTTGTGAAAAATTGTTTAAAACAGAAGAAAAAATGAATATGTACAAGTAATACTAAGATCGTTTAATATTTAATATAAATGACGCAACAGGACCAGTATTGAATAACACTGTTTCTAATAATAATAAAAAAAAAATTAACCGAATCCTGCTAATATTCCAATAATTCTTATATCTTTTTTTTATGTACTTGTAATTTTTCTTATATATCTGGATCTTTTTTTTATTTTATTTTATTTGCACAAGATCTAGTGAATGGTCTTAATAGAGATATAATAAAGGAATAACAAATTAATAGTATAATTTTTTTTTAATAATTTATTTATTGGTATTTACAACTGTATACAAATATATACAAGTAAATTTTCTGTGGGTGACATAGTGACATGATACAAACATGTAGAGAATCTACCCACTGATAGAACTCCAAAAATAAAATAATAAACATACACATATTTTGAACAAAAATTATTAGTTTATATATATCTTATTATCTTACTTGAAACTAGTAATTTAATTTATAATAATAAAAATTATCCCAATAGCCTCAACATTCTTTATTAAAAAATATTACATGTCCAATGTTTCGGCCTATGTAGCCATAGGCTACCTTTTCACCAGGGATTAATCACCAGGGATTAATCACCAGGGATTAATTTAAAAAAGTGACTGAGTCGACTAAATCCATTAACAATAATTCTGGAGCAGTCAGATAGTTTTTTGGAAAAAAATATTTTATACACCGGATTGTAAATTATTTTGACAAGAAATCTAAGTTTGAAACTTTTTGGATTGCATGTATCTTGTCAATGATTTATGGAGTTTTCAAATTTGTATACACTGCAAAAAGAATTTCGTTCATTGGCAATAATTTTTGGTCTGGATCACAATGAATTTAGTGTGAGATGAACAAAATGTATTTCTTATGAAATACGATTTGATTTGAAGCTTCTCAAATATTCCATAAAATGAATGAAGCTAGAAAATTAAATTTAAAAAAAATCATGTTTCTTAAATTACTTTAATCGTTTTCATAAACAATTTAAATTAATATATACATTTTATAAAATTTGTCTTCAATAGTGAGACCATTTACTTTATAGACAGTTAGTTACCCTTATTAATATTATTTTTTCTTGATTTTTTAACTCATTCGGTTGTTTCGTGTTTAGTGTTCGTTCATAGCTTTTTATTTGTCAATCATATACTAATGTAATATAATTTTAAATATTCAAATCTTCTAAGGAGAAAAAAAATGGAATTTAAGGCATAACCTACAATTATAATAATGAAACAATTAGTTAATGTTTCAAAATAATACCTTTTAGAAAAATTACACTAACGGCTATTGTTTAATTTTTTTTTTCGTTTTAATCTAACAAAAATAAATAAATTAAAACAAGCAGTGTCTGTATATACAAGGCCCAAAAAAGGACAAAGATAAATACGAACAGATTGTGCCAAGATAACTTGTTTCCGACAACAAAGACCCTGGTAAGGATTGATTCTGTCTCGTGTAGGTATTTACTCGGGAAAGCCACTATCCTTGGGAAATATCCCTATTCACATGGGAAATGGAATTTTCCTGGGACTTGTATTTGTCGGTTCTTACACACAAGGCAGTACCAATCTTCCTTGTTCTTGGATTTTCTAAGATATCCAAACTATGTCATCAAGTCTTTGCGAGGGTGATCATCGTGTTGTGATTGTGTTAATTATCTTTGATAGTTTGTGAAAATTGATCTTGAATTTAGTTTCGATATCAATATTCACATGTAAGAAAATTACTTCATTAATAAAACTAATTGAATAACCTTCAGAACTCCCTTTGGCTGTACTATGTATGCATGTCAGAAAGCTTATTTTTTTATTTTATTAATTATTATTTATAGTTTGCCAGAAGACTATAATAAATACATGATACAGGCCAAGCCATAAAAACCGTTTTCATCATACAGTGAGGTTCCTTGAATTTCCTTTTTAACTGTATCAGTAGGAAAATAAAAAAAAGAAAACTTTCCAAAAAAAAAAAGGAAAAACAATTAAAAGAGCCAATAAAGTAAATAAACATATCTAATAAATAATGAAGAAAAGAGAAATTACTACATTTAGAGAAAGCCATATTTTTTCAGATTCCAAGGAGGTAGTATTAGAAATGTAATAATATACAAAATAAAGAATTGCCGAATAGAGTTTATAATGGAAAGGTTTCGGAAAAAGCCGAAAACATAATGAAGAAATTGATTGATTTGAATGTTCTTAAAGTAAATTTTTATTGAACTGACAATATTCTAGGAAAATAATTTCTTATAATTATAAAATTATTTTCCGCTGTCAGAAAGTTATATTTATTGTTATGATTAGTTTTATTATAGTCAGAAAATACTCTAGTTAAACTAAATAAAAGTTTCACTTCTGTTGCGCAGTCCCAAGACTACTACAATTATTTTTTTTTTTTTAAATACAGTGAAATTACTATCCTTTAAGGAGAACCATACCTCACAATTATAAGAAGCACCAATAACTTACTACTAATTGAATTAAAAATTCAAAAAACATTTATTTTCAATGTTCAAAAATTCAATTTATTCACAACCTCGTTATTACATTACCCTAAATTATGATAAAAAGCATTGCTTTCTCATTTGGGTGGGGGAGATTTTCATAATAAGCCCCAATAGAAGAAACTGGTGATTCGGAACCATCAATCATGCAGCTATTACGTCATCAGGTGTACCGGTCTGATAAAGTCTAATAAGAACATAAACGTCGGGTGACCTCGCCGAGATGGCGGATTAGTTTAAATGTCATTGTCTCAATCACGCTTCGAATAGATTTAAATAAATACAGAGCTTTTGGCCGATACAATATATACACTAAATTTATTACTTCGTCGAGAATCGATAAATAGTAAAAACCTAAGTTTTCATTGAAAAAAAAATGAAGAGATTTGAGTGTATCTGTTCATTGTAACTATATTCTTAGATAGTTTTTTTATCCAGGACAGTTCAATCAATAGGTTTGCCCAACTTTTCAACGCATTTATTTTAAACAACTTAACCTGAACATTTTATATATAAATATATTATTATGGAGAGAGGACTAATTCGAAAAACTCTGGTTCGTATCCGGCAGTATCAGATGATTATTTATTCTTTTACTGTGGCTGTAAGACAATACTGTGGGTTCGGAAACCCTCTGGGGTCCACCTTGCATCATAAAGTGAGTACCATGATTTGGGGAAAAATCTGGCGGCCGAGCGTGATTCTAACTCACTTCCTTGCACAACCTTAGGTATAGCAACAGTACTTCCTTAGAAAGAACTGCATCCCTGATCCTTCTCGGGTTTTAATGTATTTTCTACTATCAAAATGGCTACTTTCATTCAATAATTTTTTTGTTGTATTTTCTCCTAACAGTTTGTTATAAGACGTCATAATTTATAATTTTATATTGCTCTTTTAATTACAGAACAATAAAATAACGTATACTACTTTTGTCAGCAAATAAATTAAAGCATAAACTTTGTATATGGCCTTAAGGTTCGTCTAGACGGTGAAAGTTTTCTTTAGTGCTGCCACGGAGGTGTGACAGAGAGGCAGTGTGACAGTCCTGTCAACGAGGTGAGAGTAAACCTACTCTTGAGACTTTTACGAATAGAGTGTACTGTAGATCCTGAACAATGTATAATGTCTAATTTGTCCTTTTAATTTATCAGAAACTAAATGTTTTAATTAAAAAAAAAAAACATGACCAATTTTTAAGGAAATTTAATATGCTTTAATTTTGAAGGGGAACTATTTTTCACCAAAACTAATAATTTTCGAAATATAAGAAATAAATATTACTTTATGCACCCTCCTCCCTCACAAAATTGGCGCCCGAACCAGTACATGTTTGAAGTGCTAAAAAATATAAAACAGGTTACTATTTTATTTTCAAATGTTAGGGATAAGAGTTTATTTTGGCAGTACTATGAATAATTATCAATCCAGGAATATTTTTGCATTAATTGATTAACTAAAAAAGATTTCAAAACTAATTAATTAACAGAGATAGATAGAAAGAGAGAGACAGGGGAAGACTTAAGCTACGGACTCTTTCTCTATTAATACAAACAACTTGGTGAGAGTTGGAGTCGGAGAAAAGTTATAAATTACTTTAGTTAAATGAAAATGAAGTTTGGAGCTGCTTTGAAGGCGAACGTTAATGGATGCTAATTCATTCCGACTTGCTAATATCAACTAATCGCTTAAGCTCGGCCAGTCACTAACTCCGAATAAAGGAAATTTTACTAAAACAGGGCCACGAGGAGGGGTCCATCTGAAAATTTATCAAAGTATGACAGAAATAAGTTTAGTATTGATAGATACCGATAAGATGTAGCACTCACAAGAGCCTTGCCCGTTGAGGAAGTGAAAAAATATTTATTTTTCAAAAATAAATCCTACATGAACTTCCTCAACGTGAGGATTAGGAGAACAATAGAACAATTTAACGAACAATTTTTGACCGATTTCAGTCATTAATATTTAATCTATTATTTTTTTTAAAACTTTTTTTTATATCATTTAAATAATATATATTACAATTTTATTAATAATGACCATGTGTTTTCTCTCATAGCATAAGGCAAAAAATATTAGTTCCATAATAATAGTGTAATAATTAGAATAGAAAAGCAATTTCCTACACCAATTATAGCAGAAAAATATTTAATATTGTAATAGGAGAGTGGAAACTTGAAGGAGCTCACTAAAGGGCCACTGCAAGAATTGTTAATCTGCTCTAAACTTCTATTCTACAATTACAATATAATCTTTTTGTCCCCCTATCCTATCTACTACTTCCGTTTCATTTTGGGTCAAGAAATCAATTTTGTTTCAGTTGTTGAACGTCGGTAAAGAAGTTTCATTTAAAAAATTAACTATGCCAAATTTCAAATGATTCAATTAACTTTTTTATGCAATGATATATGTATAAGGGACAGAAACTGTAATGTTTCGTTTTTATTTAGGTTAAAATCTTTTTCTTCGCATCTTTAACCTGAAACCAAAAATACTTTGAGGAAGTTCATTTCGGATTTATTTCAATAAATAAATTATTGTTTCAGAGCAACTACTGATTCAAATCATTAATTATTAATTGAAACAATTTGTAAACGAAAAATAGCTACCCAATCCTATTGTAAACAAATATAGGTTACTGGTAAATTTACATGTAAAGATTTGGCCAACTCCACTTTATTTCATAAATAAATTAAATGAATTCAAAATATATCTTAAAATTTCTATGTATACCTTTGATTCTGCTCAGCGCGGCCTCTTCTTCAGAAATGAAAGAAACGTAATAGAACGTCAAACCCGTGACTGATCAAGAAGTCATTAGCGTCGAAATAACTGGTCCGGGTGTCTAAAGCGAAATCAGTAAAGAGCCGTTCGGAATTCCTGCAGAAAAGGTCGCATATGGAGCAAATGCCAAGTTATCCGATCCAGCTTATTAAGAAATCGATTAAAAGGTTGCATTTGGTTCAAGATTGGGTGTCGATTGGGAAAAGTGAAAGAGATTTCAAGGGTTTAATAATTTTTTAATGGCCGGTTTTGATCACCACAGAAAAAGTAGTAGAATTCGCGGAATCCTTAATTGTATTCAACGGAATTTAACACTTGGAATAGGTTTGAAATTGGAGAAACAACTCTTATCCAAATACTTCAGGTTGTAGTTTATAACTAAAAAAAAGAAAAAAGATCACATTACAATAACTCGTATTTATAATTGAGTTTTTATGTAACTATTAAGGGCAGTTCCTTGTGGTGTTGAAATAGGTATACAAATTTTCGCAAAAAGAACTAAAAAACCGCAAAATATGACTATTTTTCGACATTTAATTATAGGACTTCAAGTTGCAATGTGGACATCTTTCGGGGCATTAATAGTGGATTTTGTTAGTGCCTACTTATGATTGATATTTACAACTGTATTTAAGTAAAATAAGTTTGATGTTAGTTATACAATGGCATGATACAGATGGAGAATCTGCTTACTAATAGAAATCCAATTACTAGACGAGAAAAGCTGCAGCCAATATTCTTTTCAGACGTCTAGGAGGATTATCAGGGATGAATGAGAAGCCAGGATGAAAACAAGTGGGTTTGGAAGTTTATCATAGAAGGATTGGTATCTGGTTTTGGCCACATCGGGAACATTGATGTGTTAATGGATGACTTGATTTGTGACAAGGTAAAGAGCATTAAGGATTTCGTATTGTAAGGATTGAATACGAGAGGAATTCAATGGTTTTATTGAGCCCCTAAGTTCCACAGCGAAAGTCCAAGCAATCCTTATTATAGCGTAATATAACGTAATTGGAAATTCAGACCGTATTTCTAGTAAGTGTTGTAATAGTCGGAATAGACAAGCAGTTTCCTGTTTTTTCAATCTTGTATCAGGATTCCAAGTTAGTCGTTTGTCCAGATCTAGGTCTAAGGTAACAGTTCTGTTTGACAGGAAAAAGTGGGGCATTAAAGGATACTGTGGGGCAGGAAGTCATGGGCTTATGACGAAGGGTATACGTGATTTAGGGGGATTTATTGAAATTTATTTTAATCCTTCAGTTTTGACACCATTCTTCAATGGTGGTATTGGAGGGTTTAGAATAAAAAATCGATTTAAAAATAACAAATAATTTATAAATTATAAATATTTTTTACGAGGAATGGATAAGACTTAATCTAATCCAAAAATCTGAATGATAAAAAAAGCTTTAGAGAAAAATGGAAATGGGGTATTTTCTGAAACAACCTAAAAATAAACAGGTTGAATGTTTTTATAACTTTGTTTGCAGAGTTTCGGTCCTAAATCTCTTTGCATCTCTCACTAAAGGACTTAAAGGGCTTTGTTTGAATTTTTCCAACATTAACCCCAATATAATTTTTTGCGTCTTCGCAACCGAAGGAATGGACCTTTGTTTTCATGGAGAAAATAAAAAATATTGTCCTAAGAATCGAAAATTATCCCATATCGATTGCCGTCCCCTACTTCCGGTTATGTATAGTCGGAACCGTTCATCTGATTTTGATGAAATTTGCAGGCATTGTGTATGTTAGTAGTTGGTTTAATATAGATTTTATGAAATTCCGTGTCCTACTTTCACTTACGCATGCGCAAACATACTCTCCTTGATACAACCATACTTTGAAAACAGCTAATCCGATTTGACCAAAAATTAGTAATCAGTGTGAAAACAGTCCTAGATTAATTGTTTCAAGTTATATCTATTAATTTCACTAACGTATGTGCAAACTTAATTTCCTTTATAAACTTAAGTTAGGACTCGTTTCGTAAATTTTATTTACAAACGCCAGATCACCATAATTTTTCATTTTATGTAATCATTATAATTTTTATTTATATAAAAATACATCTAATTTGATGTTATATAATGATATGATAAAGGTATACATCGATTTTTTTATATCTTTATTGAAATTTACAACTGTACATAATAATACATTCAGTAAATTTGCTATAAGTTTATAATGAAGTGATCCAAGCGTGTAGAGAAACTACCCATCGGAAGCACTTATAACATTTCTACATTAGAAGGTCTCGAGGATATCTTCTTTTCAGGCACCTTGGAGAATTGTCAGGAACGGAAGAGGAAGCAAGGTCAGGAACTAGTGGGTTTGAGTGGTAAGGGAGTTTATAATAGAAGAATTAATATCTGGTTCCGGCTAAATAGGTTATATAAGGAACATTAAGGTCTTTATGGATTTTGTTTGTGACAAAGTAGGGAGCATTGAAGATTTTAGGCAGGATTTTGGATTGTAAGGATTGGATACGAGAGGAATTCGAATTTTAGTGAAGCCACGAAGCTCAACTCCCTATGCTAGACACAATTTAGGATACATTTTTAAATTTATATAAGTACAAGATTATTTCGCAGTTTTTTCTAAATTTCATTTAAGAATTAATGGGTTTTCGTTTGTTGTCAGATCATTTTTTGTTTAAATAGTTTTTTTATGAGTATATATAAGTTATTTATGTGCCTGATTAAGTAGTATTTTATTACATCAGAAGCATTTTCTAACTGTTAAATCGAAAAAAAGTATGCTTGCGTCGATGGTCGCTCGCATTGAAAATATTGGCCGACACCGAGTTTTACCCAATCACAACTCGATGGTGACACGTGACGTGTCCATATTATGGGGCGGTACACTCACATCACTGAAAAATTTTTAATGACCCGATTTTTTAGTAATGACCTAATCGATATCTTGTAATGACCGGCTGCAGGCCGCTGTTGCAGACAATGCAGTTTGTCGTGACTTAGGTAATAACATACTCGGGACCAGGACGGTTGTTATGTGGCCTAGCTTTTATTCAGTGCCTACCCTTAAGGAAAAATAATTTCTAAATGCAATTACTGTCTAATAGTGATAGTTTAGCCGTTCGTTAATACTGCATACACTAATTAACCACAAAAAGGACTGACTAGCACATGACTTACCATTCTTTTAATTACTCTTGGACCAATAATTAATGTAAACCGCAGGTTATTCATATTTGATGCTAACTAGGATCGCTCAACTTGAATTATTTAAGACCACTTATACCAATCATTATAGGCGTTGGAGATTTCACAATCTACAATCACAAAAGTTTACAGGAGTAGAAGTAGTTAGCTATATACTTTTTTTTTTATGTTTAAGAAAATATAAAATTCTCCAGTTTGCCTAGCGTAATGGCATAACGTCAACTCATTACCGAATGATATTAATTTGTATCAATTGAATTTTAAAAGAATACTTGTAGCAATCTCGAGACTCATCGATAAAAGTGAAAATAACATATATTACAATTTTATTAATAATGAAGCGTTCCCTCTTATAGCCTAAGACTGAAAATATTAGTTCCATAATTATAACAATAATTAGAATAGAATAGCCATTTCCTAGGGCAATTCTACTAAGAAAATATTTTATATTGTAATAGGAGAGTGGAAGCATAAAGGAGCTCACTAAGCTACTCTACAATTACAATATCAAAATTTTCTCTTTATAATTGATCAGCGTCGCCCCCCCCCTCTACCAATTCTGTTTCATCATTTCATTTGAATTCATTTAATTTTCTGCTATATAATTTTTTTTTCGACTTTTAGAACGTCGGTAAAGAAGTTTAACTTAAAAAATCAACAAAGCAAAATTTCAAATGATTCAATTAACTATTTTTGTTTGCAATGATATATGTATAAGGAACTTAAACAGTAATGTTTTCGTATTTGTTTTTATTTTTATCAAGATAATACCTCCATCAAGTTTTCCGTTATATTAATTTTTCTTGTGCAAATTATATTGTATAAAAATCGAATCATACGTATATTATTATAGTATATTCACTTGAAAAAGCAATTTATTTTTGTTATTTATGTCAGATTTTTATACATATTGATATTTCTATTAATGTATTATCTGTAAATAATTTGTACATATTAGTATATATGATTATTTATCTCGAATAAATAAGTAAATAAAATTTAAAAGTTTCCATATTTATTGCCTTAATAGTGAAACAAAATTACAAATAAGTACTAAAACTTAAACCTTTTTACTTTGGCTAGCGAAACTCAGAACGTAGGTAGCGGTCAATAAAGGTATCAACCAACGTTTCGCCCCACTTTGCAGGGAATCGTCAGGGCTAATTGAAAAATAAGATACAAACATTGTAAAAATTGACAAAACATTAAAAATAAATATACAGAGAAAATAGGAATATATATAAATATTTTTTTGTATTGTTTATAAAATATATAAAATAAATAATAATAAGTTACTAGAAGAATACATATAAGAGGACTGGAAACTAGTTGCTAATAGATACAGCCAAGTGTGAAAAAATTCTATCTACAGAACTAGAATAATAAATTGTAGAAAAATATTAGTTAGAACTAGTTACAAATATGGTAAAGAGGTAGGTATATAAAGGCAAATAAAAGATAATATGGTAAAGGAGGGTGAACAATAAATAATTTTCATTTACTATTTTGATGTCTTTATTTACCACCACCTGGACTATCTTCCTACAATCTACGAAATTCAATTAAAATAAGTTTTAAATTATAAATTTAATTTAAATTACAATCGAAAAGTTAAAGATAATAATAATAAATATGAAAAAGAGTGCGGAAAAATAAGTATTATTTTGTTACACAATAGGGACAGAAATAATTATTTTCATCTCAACCCTTTATTTTAACCCTCCCGTGTAACCCGATCCGACAGGATAACGAACCCTTTTCAACATAACTTTAATAGGTATACATGTATATTTATATATAATAAATAGTCTTTATGAGAAAATGAAAAAATTTCTTTGTAGCATCCTTTCACAAAACCCACACATTTCCCCACTCATTAATTTCCCACTACAACAGAAGTTAAAGACAGAATAAAATATTTATTCATTGCACCATCGTAAAAACAGTGTCAACTTAAAAATGAAATTTAGGAGAACAATCGACTTACTAATAAATTAACTAATAAATACTATAAAATTATATTGAAATAGCATTTCAGGTAAATAATAACGTGACAGGAAGAATCATGTTATACACGAGTAATAAAATTCTACATTAGGGGTATTCATAATGTTTAGTTTAACATGTTAAAGCGTGTTAAATAGAAAAACTTATGTTAAATGGAGAAATGTCTCCTTATTTTACCATGTCAAAACGATATAACATATAATATGATTGAGAGTCAGTTACTAGGTCTGTTAAGTGGAAATTGATCAGCTGAGCTCGTCACCATTTTGTTAGTCGTGTTAGGCTATTTGCTGTTACAAACTATCGTTTTGAATGTTTTTATAACTAATAAACAAATGGATGACCAATAATAATAATAATAGCTAATGACAGTTATCTATTTCATCTTGATTCTGTTCCTCACAAGTTAGAAGATCAACATCGCACTCAGTAGCCAAACTTTTACTCAATTTAGACTGGTTGTCATTCAATCAAAACATAAAAGTAAACAAAACAAGTTTTAGAAGAAAAGGTTATAAAACAAGTTGCTCAGAAAATCCGCTAGAAGGTCTTATGCATTTACCATTTAACGTGACTTTAAATAGTGCTGCTTACAATTCTATACTTACAACATTTAACATGGTAAAACATTTTCCATTTAACTCAACATCGTGAATACCCCTATTAATCCTTTGTCAGTTTTCGAAATTTTCAATAATCTATATTATTATATTTTTCTTAATATTATTAGTTAATATTATACGCTAGAAATAGTTGTTAATAGACTTTTCATCTTTTTAAAGAATAGAGGTAGGAGGTTAATAAATAGCTCAGTTGTAATCTATTTGTTATCACTATGATAAGGATAACCTTAATTAAAGTCTTATTAATATAATGTTTTTATAATTACTTTATTTAAAAACAAACTGACAGCAATAATGATTATCGTGACTTATACTTATAAGGCTAAATAAGGATTGTTGTTGAATAAATTATTATTGTCGAATAATCGTATTGTTGTATGCATATGTTGTTTGTTGTTGCTGTTTTCTGGTACGACAGACCGTGGAGGTCCAAGGCCTCGCGCGATGTACTAAGGAATACTACATCGCATGTCTCTAGACGAGGTTTTCATAAGGTGGGTTCGTCACTCCCACGCCTATTTTTGTGAGTGCTACCCATTGGTTGACGGGCCTCACAAAGGCCCGGGGGAAGGCTGCGAGTGAGTATTGTGAAATTATTTGCTTGAAAAAATCCCTAGTATAGCCGGGCTCGAATTCGAAAATCTTTGGATTGGTAGACAAGCGCGTTTTTGTCACGCAGCCACCGTCGCCCCCATGCATAATATGAATTGCGTTAATTTGTATTTTAGAATACCTGATGATGGAACTATGATCCCGAAACGTTGCTAACGATATTAAAGTAAAGAAATTAATTAAGGAAAGCTTTTTCACTACAACAAATTAAATATTTATTTTTTTAAAAATAATTTTCAAGGCTTAAAATGTTACCAGATAAACACTTCGAATAATTGCTGAAGTCATCTTAACCCCTCTCCCCTCTTATCCCTCAGTGGAGCGGCCCCTCCCCTTTCTTTGTACCCTCCGGCGGGCTGCTTCTGGGACAATTTTAGGGGTATTCATGATCTTTGGTTTAACATGTTAAAGCGTGTTAAATGGAAAAACTCATGTTAAATCGAAAAAAATTGGCTTCTTTTACCGTGGTAAAACGAAATAACATTTAACATGGCTGAGAGTCTGTTACTTGGTCTGTTAAATGGAGAATGACGTCACAGAATAGACCAGTTGAGATCGCCGCCATTTTTGTTGTTGTGACAGCTCGGTTCTTTCGTGTGTTTGTAGTATTCATATCTCTGTTATTAAACCAGAATGGATAATTTTAATGATACATTTGAGAAAAAAAAACAGTAAAAAAAACAATGTAATTTCATTCTACTATCTGAAAATTTGTAAACGCTCACCAGATAAAAATCTCACTATATGAACCATGTAATTATTCTTAGGGGACATATATCCCAGAATAAAGTTATTTTTTCATTTCATTTCATAAGCTAAACTTTCACACAAATTCCACTTTTCACTCACTCTAGGCATGTTGTAATTAATTACTTAAATCAAAAATGAAGTAAACAATAACATGAGGGTCTGGAAGGAAGGTTATAAACATAAAGGCTTATAATCCGCTAGGGGCTCTTATGCATTTAACGTTTATCATGACTTCAAATAGGGCTGCTCACAATCCTATAGTTATAACATTTAACATGGTAAAACATTTAACATTTAACACAACATCATGAATACCCCTATTGTAACTCCCGCCTTCACCGGACCCAGTCCAACCCCTTATAATGCCATATGGTAAAGGAAGGGCACATAATATGTATGTATATATGTTGTATTTGTTTAATAAATTAAATAAGGAGGAAGTAGGGGGAAAAAAAACTTCAAATAATATAAACGCAATAATGTTTGCCAAGTGCCGTGATTTATCTTTTATTCCAGTGTGATAAACACTAACAATTATTTTATATGTTGAGGAATATTTAGTACAATATATCATTATCAGGAACAGTGGGTATCAGAGTAATTATTCAAACTATATTACACAGCAAAGTAATTAAAAAAAAAACAAGTATAGATAAAAAATAATTAAAAACAAAAAAATTATTAATAAAATTGAAAAAAATTAATAATAAAAAATAAACAAACAGTAAATAAAATGTTATTAAGACATCTTAAAATATCCAAGCTGAAAATTTACTTCCATATTACACGTTTACTAAGAATAATTCTTCTAAGCAGAATTAAGTTATTGCCGATCACGATTCCGAATATTTAATTTTTTTTTAAAGATATATCATCCTCTGGATTCCGGGCTAGACTAAATAAATGTAGCTGTCGAAAAAAAGCGTGAATCCACTCTTTCAATTTATCAGTTCTCACATTAATTCAACTCTCAGAGAGTAATACCCCGTTAAATGGAAAGTCCTTGGGTGTTTTATGAGAAACGGCATCCATATATATTTTTTTTATTTTAAATTAAAAAAAAATAATCCCGTTCTCGGATATATCTATATATATTCCTTATGGCTGTATCCTGATGAGACTAATGATACAATTTACGCATAGATAATACACTGGAGGGATATATATTTAGTGCGGAGGTCGTGCGGTCACGTTCGGACTCCCGCAGGGCGGTTATTAAGTGGGCTGGGATAGCTTTCTCCTGGCCATCCTCCACTGAAAAAGGGCCGATTGTGTCAGTGAGGGAATAAATACTGGATCAGAAGGGGGGGGGCTTTACAGTTATTAGTATTGGAAAGTAGTGCTAAGTTCCTTACTTGTTGGTACTTAAGCGCCTTGGGCAAAAATACAGTTTAGTATACACTCCTGCCATGATGGAATAAATTCAATTCTATCTAATACGTATAAACGTAGAGATCAAAATTCATAATAAAATATTTTAACTGGTCAGAATAAATAATAAGATTAGGAATTTTAAAAGTTGATTTAACACAAAATATATATTTTAAGTTTAATTTATATAAATATATAAATATATATATTATATTATAAGATGGCCTCGATATCTTCGCCTGTAGAAACGTTATTGGAGTTCTTTCAATTGGTAGATTCTTCGCATGTTTGTTTCATGTCATTTTATCAATAACAGCAAATTTACATGATGTATATATTTGTATAAAGTCATAAATAACAATAAATAAATTAGAAAAAAAAACTTTTCGCCCTTAACCTCACTTTTATTTTCCTATCAATTTCGTTATCAATTAGTTATTATACTAGTTATTTATGTGTGGAGGGTTATTGAAGGGGAAATAGAGTTCATCCTATGTATTTATTTTTCCTAAATTAGAGTTTTTAAGGGTTACATTAATCAATTTTTGAGGCCTAAATTTTTCGACGCAAATATTTCCATGGAATTTTAAGATTCATTGTACATACTACAGGATAGAAATTGTTTCTTTGGATACACCTCTAATTTCTACCGATTCCACCGCCTGTATAAAGTTTTAATCTGAAGATATTGAAACTGTTCTTAAGTATTTAAAAGGTTCTTGTGTACTTGTAAATATTTAAAATATATCGTCCATTCTCTGTGCCATGATGTTGAAGACGCAGACACACAGGGAAAGGTAGATCTATCCAGACGACAGGAGAGACACCTATAAATCTGCAAAGATACTACACGACTCGGAGTTAATTTATATCTTGTCAGTATCTCGTTGGAACGCTATCGTCTATGTTTACAGTTTCCTATCCTTTATTAGCCCGAGGCACTAAATCAAAAGTAGTAACTGCAATGGTAATCTCTTTCTATCCATTGACAGGTTTAGATTGCACCGGCTTTCGGTACAATTGTCCTGCCGGTTGTTGATGTCCTCGGGTGAGTTATAGGCGGAGGTGCATTGTTGCACAAGAACGAGGGCTGTCTTCACTTGGAATATAATAGCCTTCGATCAGGTTACGCCTTGTTCAGAAATGTTACTAAATAAAATAGTCCCAGAACCCAGGGGAAGGAATGGGAAAGTTTTTTCATCCCAATTTTTGATTACTTCAATGGAAACTACATATAGTTACAAGTCGAAATTGCTGACTACCAACAATACTTGGGGGAATACAAAATGGTGGATAATGGAAAACGCTACAAAAAAATGATTTTTCATTCGGAGCTCCATATTTTTTAAACAATCAACAATACTAAACCAATTAAAGTAGAGTACATTAGCTAAAGTATGAGCCCTTATAGATCTATTTACGTACAATTGTTCCCGAGATACAGTTTTTGGAAAAGTAACATTTTTTTTTCTATATAACTAAAAATCAATATTTAATCAATTTATTTTGGCAAATATTATGGAAAAATCCATTTCTGGCTATGCCTATTAGCTCTCAATTGAGGAGTAGAAAAGCTTACATGATATTCAGCAAAATAAATTCTCAAAATGTTGATTTCTCGTTGTTTGAAAGAAACCTTTGGTTGTCTCAGGGGCTATAAACGTCCCGCCCTCCTTGAAAGCCTTACTTATTTGACTTTTTAAACAGACAATTATAGCGGGTAGGTCGGTCGATGTACGACAGGTCACAATCTCACAAGAGATCATAACAGAAAGAAAAGGCAATCCTTCCCCGTTGGACCCGCCCCACTAAGACCCACGGGAAGCGACGGTCCTATATTACCTTAAAAATATTAGCTCAAAACGGGAAGAGGAAACTTTAAGATAGTTAAATCGAGCAATATTTAAAAAGCGCCTGAAATTGAAAAATGGCACCAAAATTAAAGCTAGTAGAATGCACTGTAATGTATTTCATAAAGTTAATCTTTGTAGGAGTAGCAGTTCCCATGATATTTGCCAAAATTAATTCAAAAAATATTTTTTTTTTGCTATACGAAAAAAAATGTAATTTTTTAAAAACTGTATCTAGAGATCTGATCCGCAATTGAACGTAAAGATTAATATTAAAACAACAATTGTTCTACTTTAAATAATGTATATTTATATATATGCATATGTATTTAGTGCCCTTCTTTTGCCCTTTTATTATAAAGGGTTGGAATAAAAAATGAGGGTAAATTTCGGGTTTTTCTCAAATAGAATACATTGGATTCAACAAGATTTAATTTTAGTGCTAATTAGCAAATGTATGTCGAATAGTTTCTGAGATATAGTTTTTCATAAACTAAAAGTTTTTTTATTTCGAACAACGAGAATTCAATATTTTGCTAATTTATTTCAGCGAATGTCAAGTAAACTTCAATTGAGAGATAATAGACTGGGAATATTCGCCAAAATATATTAACAAGACTGATGAATTTTATTAATAGGGGAAAAAATGTTACTTTTAAAAACTGTGTCTCGGGATCTATTGAACTATTCTATAAGGGCATATATTTTGCACTATATATAATGATTCTGTTAAGTAATTTACTGTTGTAGATAGTTTTAAGGATATTGAGCTCCGAATGAAAAATGATGGTAAATTTTCAGTTTTTCTGAAATAAAATAAACTTTAGGAGGATTACCTTATCTTAAATACTTACAAATATACTTTTGAATTGCATTTACTGCACATTTTAGTTAAACATTGAATTTTTTTTTGTGACTTCTGGAACCATTTTTTATTCATCCTAATCATGGTTAGAAGAGCCATTGACTATATAGTATATGTATATAGTTTTCAATAAATTAATAAAAAATTACGGTGAAATAACTTCCAATTTGATTCTATTGGGCTCTTGATCTAAAAGTATGCTGCGCATAGTCCAGTGGAAGTTGTAAATTAATAAATTACGTAATAGACAAGTTTTACAAATTATAAATACATGAAAATGATATATTGAAATTAATACAGGCTTCAGCTTTCGGGATATGAGATTACCAATAATAATTACCAACGAAGCATGGCTAGTACGAGATGGCAGGCTTGGAATTCGTGACTGACTCGAATCACAGTTTCTCTACTTTCACGGCTCTATCCTTCACTTCTACGCACTCTAATACCAGACAGCCATTAAGGAATTTAATCTGCCCCCATCAGATAAAACCAGTATTATCTCTAACAAGATCAATCTCATTTGCATTGATTCGTTCTGGTATATTTTCGTAATAACCCGATATGTTCTCACGTTGTGATGTTCTGGAAATAAAAAAAAAGACGCTGGTGCAGTGTTGGTAAATTTTTGGGGTGCGAAAGTAAAAAAAAAAAAAATGTGACAGTTTATTATAAGATTACAATAATACATATTTTACCAGTGGGTATTAAATAATGAACCTAAGAGTTTTTAAAAAATGTGTAATAATATCGATATAACAAATCTATATGTTCTTCAGTGGGATAACTGGAAAAAGGAGTGTACTGGAGGAATTAAGCTGCGGTCAAAAGTGAAGCCAAAAAGGATGACTTTATTAACATCAGGTGCGTGGCAGAAAAGTAGGAGCCAACCGGACATTCATTTTAACCAAACTGAGCTCCAAGGGCGTGGTTAATTCCTCACTGTTTACTTTTGCTTTGAAGTAGAGTAGGGTATGCAATCCCCTGGCTGGATCGCGTAAATTACCTGAACTTCATGAACAACAGGAACATACCAGCAGACTAATAAAGGATGTAGGTTAACTCTTCAAGCCCAAAAATATGAGAAATCGGCTAAAAAAGAATCTGTAAGATCTTATTACCCGAATTAAGTCTGAATCAAATCAGAGAAGAGTTGCTATATGTGCTGTATTATTCTTATCATTAGTCTTATCTGTACTAATAAGTACAAAGGGTTAAGCCCAAAAAATATTGATGTCGAGTTACGTACATGGTCAGACTCAGAAATAATTCTTTGTTGGTTGGAGTGAAGGATTTAAGTTAAGGATCATGATAATATCCTCGTTAAAAGTGTATGAACGGATAAGAGTTTATTCAGAATTTTTTGAACTTTTCGTCTCCTGAAAAAAAAGGACTTAAATCCTATATAGTTATTAGTACAAATCTTAACATAGAATTCTTTAACAAGATATATTTATGAGATTTATAAATCCAATTAGCGTTAAACTAAATAGCAATTTGAACATCGATATATTAGACAAAATATACCAGATGAGTCATTTAGCATTATTTTATATATCCTAAATAAGTGATTTTTAATACATTATCAGTTTACAATAATACTATATATGAATACGAAATGAGGAGTTAGGATATTATTAAAATTTTGTCTCCATATCTCTTTTCCTTTTTTATTTTCCCATAAAACAGTGGACTTTGCACTGTATTAGTCAAACGTTATTGGAGGAGATTATGGATGTATTTTATAATCCTTAGAAAATATTTATGAAAGAGTTCTAGATTTATTTCCTTCCACTAAATTTGGCTCGCTTGAGCTTAATTTAGGTCTACATGATTATTTTCTTAATTTTTTGTTAAATTGTGGGCTACATTAAGTAAATTAGTCTCTCAGGTAAATCATAAAATCGACAAATAGTTTCCTATAATATTCGGCTGTTATAAACTAAAATAAATGAAATCTAGTTTTCTTTTTTTATATATTTAATAAATAAATTACTAAAGATCTAAATTGAATAATTACCCCCTAATGATGTTTAGTATTGTATATAAATTATATTTATTTTTGTTGAATCACATATTTTTTTTTATAATTGTTAGGACAATTTTTTTAAGATAACTATTGTGCTCAAATATAACTGTTTTAAATATTTATATTAAAATTATAAATACTAGGAGGGGGGTCTAACAATGGACAAACCACAATTTTACAAATTATGCAACTGTCAATAATTGTACAATTGTAATTTACATGTATTCAATAGTTGGAATTGTATTTTTATTTTTTCAATATAGTGCAGGCAGGAAAACAAAGAATTTTTAAGTTATTATCCCAGTATTTCAATTTGTACTTCAATTTAGTGCCCCTAGTAAAATGCATTCTTCATCAGCTAAACTCTATTTTTGACGAACCATTTTTATTACTCAACCTTATATATAAAATAAAATATTAAACGGTATAAAATCTTTTTTTATATAGTAGTGAGATTTGAAGTATGGAATAAGAAAAATGTATGAGGTTCGTGAATGAACATATTGACGATGTCTCCCACAATACATTCTATCTGCAAAGTACCTATAACTATTATATATTTTATATAATATATATTCTAACTGTATATTATAGATTTTACAATTACTCGAATATTTTTTATACAATTTTTTCTTAATTTTTTTTTTTAAGTAAAAGGAATGATTCTTACAGGATTTTATACAATGTAGTAATTGATACAATGAGTTGTAAGTAATATTGTTTTAATTTAATTAAGCACCCACAGGATGTGGAGGAAAATTTTCAAGAGTCAATAATTACAGTTTATTTTACTAACCCACTATTGAGTTCTTTTATTTATTTTATATGAGGAGAAAATGATCAGTTTAAAAACTTATTTTTTAGTACCAAAGTTTCTGTAAGAATTTCTAGCCTTCATCAGGGCTAAGAACAAAAAAGAAGATAACAACCAATGAATAAACCATCTTCTCTTCATGAACCCAACCATATTCTCCTCATATATATCCACGGCCAACTATCCTCTCATCTTTATTTATTTTAATATATTATACTGTTTATTGTTATTTTTCGCTATACGTCCTTCGGCTATAGCTGTCGTAACTATTCACTTATAACTATTCACATCAATTATAATAATTTTACTAAAAGCAATAAAACTCAGCCTACCGATGAGATTGCATAAGTATTATTAGCAGCGGCTGTTACCAAATCACTTTCTTCTGCTATTATAGACGTAATGTTAGATTTTTATTTCCCCCATAAAATATTGAATAGTGACATTTGCAAGTGATTGTGAAATTTCACTTCCTTCAGTTGAAGAATAATGTTCAATAATATTTCAACTTTCTATATCTCTTAGGATTAGAAAATTATTTTATTCATCTTTTATGTTTGTGAAGAATTTCTAATACATAATTAAAATCCTTTTCTAAATAATTGCACAACCTATGATTATGTGGAACAGATGTTTACTTTGTCTGCTATTAGGCCTCCCAATTCCGAATTTTTTTTTATACGTATTATACCTATATAATAAACACTGAACCGACGGGTAGACCGAAACGTAGATGGGAGGATTACGTTAAAACTGATTTAGTAGAATTGGGTTTAGAGGGGCATCACTGGAAGTATGTATGTAGAGAGTGATTGGTGGAATCGATGTTGAACCCTCGGGTTCACTTAATTACTATTATTATTACAGCTGCACATACAATGACGAAATATCCTAATTCCTAATAATCCTTATCCTAACATGTTTGTGATTTTTTTTAAAGGTAATATTAATGTTTCTTGAAATAATTTTCCTACTTAAAATCAAGGTACGATTAGCCACAGATATAGGATTTTTTAGTTAAACTAACACTTTATAAAAGATTCAGGTTGGTTCCTTACTGCATATAGTGTAAACAATTTAAAATTCCTCTTGAAGGATAGAAACAAATTAATTGCCTGAAGGTTAAAGTTAAAATAAAATAAAGAACCTATCGGTAAACAACCAATTATAGGATAGATTTATGAATTATTAAAAGGTTCTATTACACAATGCATTCAGGGTTGCGGTTTTTATTCACCTTTTTCTCAACATTATAACAAATAAAATAATAAAATAGACAAAATGATAATTAAATAATTGGAATTGGTTTGTTAAGTACAGAAATGTTGTTAAGGAAATACGGTTACGGTCGCTGTTTGGTAGTGAAGTAGTGCCGAGTAAACGGGGTTTGACAAGACAGTAGTTTCGATATAAGTATCATTAACTATTCCGCTATACCTAATGCAAAAATACTGTCACGACAATAAATGTACAAGAGACGACAACTCTCGTATATATTAAACTATGGTAGTAGTTAAGAAGGTTGTCAACTATTTCCGTGTAATGTTTATCTCCACTATACATATATAAATGTAGTTATTTTAAAAATAATCATTCTGAGTTTTTGTGAAATAATATATTTCAAAAACAAGAACTAGTAATATCAATTGTAATATGAACATATTAGAAATAACTTTTTCAGAAATATATTGCTCTATTTCAAAGGATGGTTATTTGATAGAGATTATTTAATCAGATAAATAATCATTATTTCGGATATAAATTATTTCATTAAATAAAGCTTTTATTTATGTATTTTAAAAATATATATTTTGAAAAATATATTATTTGGACAGTGCTTAGTCTAATTTATAGATGAACATGAAGCGTCTTGTGAGTTGTGACGTCATACTGGTCTCAGTTATCAAATAAGGCGCTTTTATCAGTTGGCTAAACCTATTAAACCTATTGAATAAACATTAAATGATCTGTTATTTAGCGATATATGAGAGTGCTTGTATCTTTGTGTTAGGGATTGTCCAATAATAATACAATAAAATACATTAGGTACTTGTAAATTATAGTATCGTGACTTTAGAGTGATAATTTATCTGATAGCAAAACGTATTTGCTTTGTTATAGTTTGTTAAACTTGGAATTGTAGGTAAATTTGTCCTTTAAAGTCTATTGTTTACGACTGTAAAGTCCTAAAAAAAGGTTTTCGGAGGGATTTGCCGAGAGACCAATAAATGCTTTTTGGAATTGGTTAAGGACAGATCAGAATCCACATGGAGGAATCAAAAGAAGAATACATCCGAGCAGTTTAGTTGTATTAGATTCATGGAAAGGATACATGAATCCATACAGGATGTGCTACAAACATAAATATCACTTTGTTGATCCAAAGAAATTACCGAATACGTAAAAAATTGAAGGTTATGGGGATCAGCTAAAAGAGGAAATAAAACAAGAAGAGGAATAAATCGAGATTTCCAAGCATCTTAGTCAGCAGAATTCATGAACCGCACTCAACTTCAAGAAAAAGATACACTTCTCAAATTTCAGTAGATATAAAAGATTTTTGGGTAGAAATAAATAAAAATTAGTTTTCTTTACATATTTATTATTTTATTTTAAATAATTTAATTTATTAGAAGTGATTATACTATAATTAACAAGTACCTTTAATTATTATAGATGTGTTAATATATTTTCTTAAAATGGCGCCCAATTAATTTATCCAATATTCAAATCTCTCGGATAAAATGTTTCAGAGAATATTTAAATAACGTAGACAGGGGAAAGAACAACAATACACTAAGAAATATAATAAAAAAGGGAAATAAAGCAATAAAATAGAGAGAAGGCAGAATAACAGGGACGCACAAAGAGGCGAGCTCCAGGGGAAGGCGTAATTCAGGTGACTACGTTAAAAAGTTGGGAGATGGTTTTGTTAAACTCTCCCCTACAGGGCCAACTCCCCAACAATATTACTTTATTCTTTCTATTTCCCTAACTTTTTTTTTACTTATATCCCTTTTTTTTCCTTTTTAATTTTTCTCTTCTTGTCAGAACTTTATTATAGAAAAAAAGTCTTCTCAAAGAATTGATTGGAATGTTAAAAAGGTTTTCATGACTTGTAGCAATCTAGTCTTTCTATAATATTATAACAATTTATAATATAACAAAATGCCTATCAAAGAATATATTATTAATAGAACAATAAGTTATTTGTTTTATTATACACATATACTGTTTTATGTGGTTTTAATAGTAATGTTAAAAAGTTAAAGTTTATAAATTATTTTTTCATTTATCCTGAATTATTACTGAATTTAAAATAGCCTTCAATGCAGAACATTTTTTTTTTTTAATTTTACTTAAATATAAAAATTGAAGATTAAGTAATTGTACGACGTTGGTTCGGGTAAGAAAAGTGCAAAAATAAAAAGCTGAAAAAAACATTACTAATCAACGTTTCGCCCAACTTCACAGAGATATGGAAGTTTTCAGATAACACATCTTTTAGGATACAGACTAATGAATATTTTTTTTATATCTTTCTTGACAGACACTCATTTTCGGTTCTCAAAATATACATATTTTTTTAAAATTTCTGCTTGAATATAAAGATTCCCTCGGTAGGGAGGAAGGAATATGATATTTTTTACTTCTATTTCATTGATCAGATTATAAATGCATTAAAATATAAATATTTTTTATAAAAAATATTTATAATTCAGAATATATCTGTTTAGATTTACACTAAAAGAAATAAACTTATTTGTTTTATTTAATATATAATTTAAATAAAATAAGTAAAAAAAAAACAGTAAAATTTGTTATTTTTATGCAAAATGTTTGGCTTAAAAAAATTCTAATTAGGGCAACAATCAAATCTCCCATACATTATTTCTCCTGTAAATCTAAATAGCTTTCTGGGATATTAATTTTTCAAGATAAATTAATAAATGTGAGAAGTATTAAAATCTTAAATGGCTCAAATTGTTTTTCAATTTATTTTTAAATCATTTTATAAATTATATAACCCTCATACATTAAGTTGCTAAATGGGAATATTTTGGTAAAATATATCTCATTATTTATAAATAAAAAAAAGTTCCTCTAGCTTATAAATTGTAAGCAATATTGCTTGTTTTTAATTAAAATAGTGAAGGTGGAAATTATTAACGCATTAACTAAAAGATTCATTGTTAGGATTAATGTATTTTTTAAAAAAATTTTGTGAACATTATTTGATATAAGAATAAGAGAGCTATATAAGTTCTTATCATAAAATGTAGTATGTATTACAGGGCTTATAATATGCTCTTACCACAGTGAACCACTAAAATTAGGGTAGGAAGATAAATCGTCAGCATTGTCAGAGTCATACCTGAAAAAAGAAAGGTTCGATTAAAACAACATTAAAGAGAGCAGTATATTATAAATCTAATTTTATTTTGACAGGCGTTATGTTTTCGTAGCGATATTTTCGAAACCGTTTCGAAAAGTGCTTACGAAATAAGATTTGATGCCAGTGTTGAAACCTAGTGTGAAGGTTACAGAATGTTGGGGAGTGAATGTTTTGGAATAGCATTGTAAACATGTTGATGTATTGGTCGAATAGGTCAGGCCTTAGTTACGATTATTTTTTAGATATTCCGTAGTGGAAGTAGCAACGTTTTGTTTTTTATTTGTATAAGTTCAGGTGTATTTATTTATCTATTTATTTTTTAATAAATCTTTTATTTCAGCTAATATCTGAAATTACTTAATACGATTTTTTTTTTTCGTGAGCAATTTGTAGGGAGTGCAAAAATATCTAGTAAAAGTACGGAGACCATTTCTCACTTGTATAGTGGAATATCGCTTGTTCGAACCGCGCTTATCCGGACCATTCAGTAATCCGAACCACCAACTTAAAAAAAATTGAAGATTTGAGTTTATATATGCAGTACATATATAAATAAAAACGTATTTACACACCTTACGCGCTAAGGCTTAAATAATCTATTTAAAAACACCAATTCTTTTTATTTGAAATAAAATACAAGTTATGTAAAATGCTTGGATCCCAATTTAGGTAAAATAACTACAGACTAAATTATAGATTGGGTCATAGGAAATAAATGGAAACTTCATACAATAATTTCCAGTGCCTTGGAGTTGAACCATGTTAACAGATGCATCCAATATATAGAAGAGAATGTAGTGCATAATTTTTTTAATTACGCACCTTTGGAAAAAAATAGATTTGAGAAAACATATTAACTGTAGTTTCTGTTAGAGTTTATTGCTGGTGCATATGCGGGCAGAGTTCTTGAAAAAGACGATTTATAGTTTCAAACAAAAGAAAATGTCAGATTATTTTCCAAAAAAAAAAAATTCTGAAGAATTATTATTTATTGTAAAAATATTTTTATGTAAATACATTATAATTACATACATAAATTATAATTTTTCTTCTTTAACTGATTTGTTGTTTATGTGTAATTAGTTCGGATTAGCGAGAGGCCACTGTACTACTTTTCTATCGGTACGGCTTGGAGAGAAGCGCTGGAATCCCTGAGTCCTGTCTTGTCATCCACATGTGGGTGATTGATCTTAGTTGAGGGTTCCTTGGTAATAAAATGCAAATATTATTTATAAGTGTTCTTTTATTTATTTATTGATATTTACAACTGTATAAAAAAATACAACCAGTAAATTTGATCATAATGACATAATGATATGATACAGGATGTAGAGAAACTACCCAGTAGTAGAACTCTAAAAACAGTTTACAATATAAGGTCACGAGGCCATCTTCTTTATAAGTGTTCTTGATGATTTTTTTGTTTTTTATTTAATTGATTTCTTTACCTGAGTTGTTTTATTATTTTGTTATTATTTATCTAATTATGTTTATTTGAGATGTGTAAGTGGCAAATTGTATTATTTTAATAAAGTTAAAAAAAAAAAATAATAAAATATGCTATTTATATGGCTCTGTCTATTACGCTTATCAACGCATAAACCTTTTTTTAAATTGAAAAATATTTAAAACAATTTGTGATATGTTTCGCATTGTTAGTATTAATAAAACAATAATAAATATGCACAATGAAAAAAGTAGATATTTACTCAGGAGGGATATTTTTCCATTTGAAAAAAAAATGTTTTTCACAAAATTATTTGTGGTTATTAAATTTTCATACTCTTCAAAAACGTTTGTAACAGACCTGCAAAAATAACGGTTGTTTCATATAGTTCATGAATATAACTGTCTGGACCTTAGCAGAGAGTACCAAAAGCAAATAGGTATAATTCTGAAGACCAGAGACAGTCCAACGTCTGCAAGACTGACAGGCAAGTACTGACAGATTGACTGGACTGACCTCGAAGAAAATTAAACCTTTTCATATGGCCATCAAAGAAAATCACACCTGACGTCTCAATGAATATGAATTCCGGGCCCGTGGCAGTAATGTTAATCAGAAACATATTCCGAGGGTCGGCAGCAAAAAAGGAATATGCACGGTAAGAAAGGAGGGGAAACAATCATAAATAAATAATGATACCAGTTGAATAAAAGATTGTTTCTATTAATTCTGGTAACTTTTCTTCTTCTTTTTTTTTTTTTAAGGATCGGTAGAAATGGTCGATTTGTTTCAGGAGTATTTTACATCGTGTGGCAGAGGTATTTTTCGGACGAATAGAGTGGGTGTCACATTTCATTCAAGCTGCTAATAATACATTGTGTGAATAACCATTTATTAACACGCCCACATTGCTAAAAATTGAAATTGTTAAGTCAAGGATGGCATTTGGTCATCAACTTACACTAATAATAATGAATAATTTTATTATTGTTGTTTATTTTTTTTTGAGAAATTCATTATTGAATTTTTGAACTGTCACTCAGAATGATTAAGGAATAAAATTTCCTTAGGGCCAAATTTTTTTAATTTTTTTATTTATCTTTATTTTTAATGGAATTTACAACTGTACTTAATTATACATTTAGTAAATTTGATGAATGTTATTATAGAGTGATAAAGGCGTGTAGAGAAACTACCAATTGGTAGCACTCTAATGAAGTTTTTTACATTAGCAGGTCTCTCGTGGCCATCTTCTTTTCAGGCACCTCGGAGGATTGTCAGGAATAGAAGAGGAAGCAAGGTTAGAAACTTGGTAGGGAGTTTATAATGAAAGGAATGATATATGGTTCGGGCTAGATCGGTTACATATAGAACATCAAGGCCTTTATGTATAATTTTATTTGTGACAAAGTAAGGAGCATAGAGGATTTCACGAAGATTTTGGATTTTAAGGATTGGATACGAGAGGAGTTCGAAGGTTTAGTGGAGCCACAGAGCTCCGCAGAACTCCGTATGTCCAGATTTGCCTTATTACAGACATTTAGATTAGTCTTCTGTAATGAATTGAAAGTTTAGACCGTTTGTCGAGTACGTGCTGTAATAGTCGAAATATACGTGCTGTTTCCTGTCTTTTCAGTCTTGTGTGAGGATTCCAAGTTGGTCGTTTGTCCAGATGTAGTCCAAGGTAGCGAATCTGTTCGACAGGGATAAGAGCAACATTCTTAAAGGATACTGTAGTGCAGTCGGTAAGTTTACGACGAAGGATAAATACCATTTGATGGAATTAATCTTCCAATTACGGTACCATCCTTCATGGGCTGTGATATAGGATTGGAGAATTCGGGATGCAATTAAAGGGTTATTAGGGCCACATTAAAACCACATTGTACCTGTAATCCATTGTAGGAGAAGAGCTAAAATTTTGGTGCTATTTTAAGTTCTTGAGCAATTTTTCTTTTTTTTGGAAGGGGGTTTCGTGGTAGATTTTTTTTCGGGCTAACATATAAGAACAATGTTTTGCCGCCTATCGTCATTACATTTGGAATAAACCTTTTTTTTCTTAAAAATCTTTTTTATGGAAAAAATCTTTTTTTTTTGTATGTTAAAAATTCATGTATAAGTAATGCCCTTCACTACTGGTGCATTCACTCATCCTTGTAGCACAAACCATATAAATAAAAAATCAAGGAAAATATTTAGGAATAAAATTGTCTAATTGTATAAAACATAATTTTACACTACATAGCAAAATATATTGAATATATATTTGACATATCAATAAGAAGGTTAAAAAAAAAAGTACATAGGCATAATTATATGACTAAAGTAATGCCTAATATAGAGTAGGTTTGGTTTGTGCTACAGGGATGAGTGATTGCACAAGTACTGAAGGAAATTATTTAGATTTTTAATTGTAAACATATAAAAAATAAAGAAAAAAATTGTTTATAATATTAAATTAATTGTTACAATTTTAGGATACATAGAACACGAGTATGGGGTAAATCTCGAAACCTTGTACAAATATAGAATAATAATATGTTCTAATTGGAACATGTTTGGAATATGTTTTTTTCACCTCAGCATATTTAAAAAATATACAAAATGTAAAACGAATAAAATTAAATATATTTTTTTCTCTGTCCCTAGTTTACATCAGCCAGAAACCACTAGTTTAATGTTTTTCCTTCAAATATAATAAAAAAAGTCTCAGTAAAATCGAAGTTAACTAGTCGTCCCCTTGTTAGTTAAAAAACAAAAATTTTAAATCATTCACTATGCTTTCCTAATGTATTACGTAAAAAAGAAAAATTAAAAATATTAAATACGGCTTTAAAAGCTTTCAAGTTGCAAAATTCCAAACTGGTCTCAATATGTTATTAATTAATAATAACATTAACAAATACAGGATCGTATCATATATTGAATGTATAATTATCAATCTTCTTTTTTTTTATCAAGCTTGCTGTGTCAGTGCTCTGAAAAATGACCTTTTCCTCTGACATGTCATAATTCATCATTTGTGTAAGTCCTGTAGAGATGTGAGTCAGCTGTTCGTCATGAGACTAACGGTCTAGCTAAGAAACATCGGTCAGTCAGTGGACATGACATTGCTCTTCTGCTATGTACACAACTTATTTGGTTCATTACTTCATGTTCATATTCTTAACAGAACGTTTTTTATCAGCAAAAATAAGATCATTTGTAATTTATTTTTAAAAAACAAACAATCAAGACCCTATTTTTAAAGTAAAAATATAGTCCTATAACCAAAACAAAAATGGAGTTTTGTCACTGGTAATCAATCTTGTAAAAAAACATTATATTGATCCGGTTTACATTAAGAAAGATCGCGATATGTCGAAATTTATGTGATAAAAAAGGAAATAAACAATAAAAAAAGGCGGGGAAAAAATGTAAATGATGAATAATTGAATTACTATGGTAATTTATCTCGATCAACGCCTTACCTAGAACCACCATATCAACATCAAACCAACTCAAACCTATACAAGGTTAGCAATGCTATATCTTCCTATCCTAAACAAAAAATCCAAATTAAAACCAGAAACAGCTATTCTTATTTTTAAAACAATTGTCAGGCCACTGTTGGTGTATGGTTGTGAAGTCTCGAGAGCGACATCCTTTTCCAAAAGGAAAATATTACAATCTTTTCAAAATAAAGTCGTTAGAATTGCAGTGGATGCTCCTTGGTTTGTAGGAAACAGCCAATTGCATCGGGAATTACAAATAGAGGCAATAGAGGATTACATCAAAAAAAGGTTCATGAAGTTCCACCCCCCAGTTACCTACAGTTAAAGGAGCAGTGACCTATAACATGATACATATATGTATCAGTTCTGTTATTGTCACTCTAAAATTTTATTTAATCTCAATTTCCTATTTTTTTTTTCTTAAATTCACTTTCATTCTTTTTTCTCCGTTAGAAGTCAATTATTTATTTTCTTAAATAAATAAATGCCATTGTTTTTGTTATTAACTTTATTTTTATGTTTTATTACGAATTATTATTTTAATCTATTTATTTTATCTTAATTTTTTTTGTCTTTGTTATGAGGCTATACCGCCCTCCATAATCAGTTATTAAAAAAAAATTACCTCTTACATTAACCATGTATGTACTACCAGACCGATCTGGTATTAAATAAAAGAATGAAAAAAAAATTAACACAATAAAATATGTAATTAATGCTTATAAAGTATGAAAACAATTGAAATCAATATATTAAAATGTGTGGAAGAAAACGATATATTTGACACAATGGGCAAGAAAGAAAAAGAAATATGTTCCCATGGATAAAAGATAAACAGTAATATAGATGCATAAAAAAAAAAAATTAGCTAAAATCAATATAGAATGACCGGAAAAGTAAATAAGGAAGGAACAAGAGAACAGAGATATGTGAGAATAGAAAAAAATAAGAAGAATTTTAAAAAGATATAGACACCTATAGTAAGACGGAGATGTCGGCTAATGTGACTACGTTAAACCAAGCGGAAATAGTTACCGGCATGTATAACTAAATATGAAAGACTGTTAATAACCTAAAGTTTATACAGTAAAATGATAAGTTTTGTTCGTTTGTCTTTGCAGACCGCACCCCAGACCATCTCCTCATATTAATATATGGTCAAATTTTAACCTCTCATCTTTTTTTAATTTGAATAATTTTTCTTTTTTTTTAATATTACTTATTATTAATATATGTTTTACAGTAGCTATTGAAAGAGAAATTATTTCTTTTACTAAAAAATAAATCTTCTAAAAGTATTGTATGCCTTAGAAAAGGAATGACGATTATTAATGATGTGAGTAGAAAATGTTGTGGCCCGATAAAACAGGCGATAAAACAGGCACTATCAATCCCGGGCCACCAATAGGATCATTAATTCGGCTAAGCTGGCTGCTATTGGTCCATTCAGCTCCAAATTAGCACCAATCACAGAGTCTTTTATCTCTTACGGCACGCTTTTGTCCCTCCTTTTAAATTGTGGCTACTTAATAGGTAGCGTTATAACTCATTGGTGCTTATAAATGGTTTGCAATTGAATTTTATTTTCATTAAATAAATATATATTTATAGATAATAAAATTAAGGCTTCCATATTCATTCTTATTATAGAAATATATTACAACTCTACTTCTTCAAAATGCCAGTACTTCCCCATTAACGCAAGGTTGAGTTCATAGATTACCCTAATATATAAAGTTTTTAAGCTCATCTATTTATTTTAAAAAAAAAGTTTGTAATCTTGTTTTCTTCTATTTATTGGAAATTTTAGAATCAACTTACAGGCAATAAGAAATAATTATGAATCGACATATTCATAACTCAAAATAAAACAACTCAAAGTTAAATATTAGGGGTATTCATGATCTATGTTAAAGCGTGTTAAATGGAAAAACTCGTGTTAAATCGAAAAAAATGGCCTTTTTTTGCCGTGGTAAAACGAAATAACATTTAACATGGCTGGGAGTCTGTTACTTGGTCAGTTAAATCGAGAATGACGTCACACAATATACCAGTTGAGATCGCCGCCATATTAGTTGTGACTTTCAATACAGTTGTCAATTAGCTCATCTTCATTCTCTTCTTCACAAGTTTGAAGATCAATAAGACACTCATAAGCTAAACTTTCACACAAATTCCACTTTTCACTCACTCTAGGCATGTGTTAATTAATTACTTAAATCAAAACTGAAGTAAACAATAACATGAGGGTCTGCAAGGAAGGTTATAAACATAAAGGCTTATACAACAAGTTGCTGAGAAAATCCGCTAGGGACTCTTATGCATTTAACGTTTAACATGACTTCAAATAGGACTGCTCACAATCCTATAGTTATAACATTTAACAAGGTAAAACATATAACATTTAACACAACATCATGAATACCCCTATAATAATAAATTATTTCAATTTCTTGAGACAAGGTAATTATTTATTAAATAAATCAAAACTTGTATCCTTTTTTGTCCCAACACTTTTTATTGCAACAGTCCAACGTTTCGGCCATTTTAGCCATCCTCAAGGACATCTTCAATTATAAATTCTTCCCCATATTAAATTTAGAATTACTTTTGCAGGCTATTCTGCCCAGGTCATTCATTAATTATAAGTTAAAACCTATTTTTTTATTTAAAATCATAAATATCTAATTTCTCTTATTTTAAAATTATCCGCCAAAATCACTACCATATACACAAACCAATTGGTGATTGGGAGGTTATAATTTAGCCGTGAGTCAATCGTGTGGGTTCTGGGGACCTCCTGAGGTACACCCAGTCTTATAAAGCGTGTTCTTGAACAAATTACTATTCTTTGTGTAATCGTTGTTCTAAAAGCAGTGCTTCCTTTCAAGGTACTAAACGCATGGATCGTAGGGGTTCACATTATTACCATTATAATTGTATTAATAAAGATTATCCTCAAAAATTAACAACACCATGACAATTATAAAAAAATCTCTCTCCCCAGATGAAGAAGCCAATGCCCAACTTAATATGAACTGTAGAAAAACCATTGTGCGTGACCAGGCGGCATAATATAGCTTTTTAAATTTTATTTTCGAAGAGACGGTGAGGGGAGTGAAACAAGTTTTTAGTATACATGAAATTTGTACTTTTATATTGTAGCCGGTTCTGGAAGAGAGGGGGGGGGGAGAAAAAAGTCGGTTATTTGAAATTGTAATACTAGGAGGCTTTTAGTATGTAGAGTTGTGAGGATTCCATAATTCATGGACCAACTTCTACTGGAAGGGGGGGAGGGGATTGTATGGAAAGTCCCCCCCCCCCTTAGTTGGCTGAATTTGCATGGCTGTATTCTATTATTACAGCCACCGCCTTTTGTATCTATAGTGGAAATAATTTTATTTCTAAAGCTACACGCCCTTTTGAATGCCGGAATCGTCTGCGCTTCAGCAGGTGTCTTTTTTTATAGCCATTGCCGAAGCTGAAAGGTTTAGGATCATCTCTTTGAGGCTTTCAGGGGGCAGTAGAGGTGTCTTGTAGGATGTATCAGAAATCATAATATGAGGTAATGTCGTATTTCGTAGGTTGTACCCAATTTATCAGATTTGCGTTGGTTAAATTTACATCCATTAAATAATAATTAACCACAAGAAACTCCACTTTGGAAATTTATTGATGTATGAGAGTAAAAACACTAAAAAATATGACTGTTCTGATATTATTGGAACGCCATTATTTCTATTTGTTAATTATATACTAATTCTCTATTAGCACTTAAATAAAAGCTAGTTTAATGAGCTATAAAGTAGTTTATGAATTTTATTTCGTAGGGATATATAAGATATAAAAAAGTAAATTAGGGTTGGATAAAACTTATGCAGAAATAGGTGAAAAGAAAATTATATACTAATAAAACAAAAGGAGAAATAAGAGATAAATAGAAGACGCAATAACACGCAAAAACAGAAAAGTAGGTTTGAGAAAACAAAATTTAACAAACTAAAAGATAAAATTAGAAATAAAATTTAGAATTATTTGAATTTAGAATTTAGAATTAATTAGAATTTAATCTCAAATTATTTCTTTATTCTCTTTGTTTTAGTGTGCTAATTTTTGTTTTCTCATATCTACTTTTCTTTTGCGTCTCCTACACATTTTAACCTTATAGTTTGCGTAATTTTTTGTACTTTTTTCATTGTTTATTTTACTTTCTCTTTTCTTTTATTTGTATATAATTTTCTTTTCACTTATTTTTAGATAATTTTAACCCTACTCTAATTTACTTTTTTGGATCCTATTATCTTACTATGTCAAAATGTTTTTAGTTCTTTTTGCATCTTTTTATCCGTGATGAAGCTCTACAAAGTTAAACGAAACATCGGAAAATAAATAGTTGTTAACCAAATTTTTTTTTTAATTTTTACTACAACCCTTATCATCTTCTTCATAATTTTAAACTATACGGTCGATTTCATATATATACTATTAACATTAATTTGCCAGGCTCACATCAATCACAGAAAAACGTTGTAGGCTATTCTGCCTATACATAATATAATATGATTAAATATTTTTCTACTATTTTAATTAATATAAAATCTTCAATTGCCAAACCTCTTAAGCATTTTCTCTGCCCTTTCTCAGCTTATAACATTTAAAAAAGGAGTTAATAATAAAATTTAATTTGTTGTTATTAGATAAACTAATGACACATGGCATCCGCCCACATAATCACCTTGTTCGAAATACAATATGTTTTCAGTTTTAATTCAGAAGTAAAAGATATACGGAGAAATAATTTATTGTCTATAAAATTTTTGTTCTTTTATTATTATTTTTTCTTCATTTATAATTAATAACTATTACTTTTTAATTTTAGATAATGTAGTAAACTAATATGTTTTCTATATTTACTTTATTTGTTTCATTTTATTTTAGTACCTAAATAATTAAATAGTTTAGGTCCTCAAACAATTTTGTTATGTATTTTTTTTTTTTTTTTATTATAAAAATTTAACGAAACGCTAAATTAGTCATTTCTGAGTTCTTTTTTACATCGATATTTATGTCCTTTTCTGAATACAAGCGAATTAGTATTAGCGAGATACTTGTAATGATCTGAGTTATTGAAACAAATAATTCAAATAATTGTAGGAAGATAGTCCGGGTGGAGGTCAATCAATAAGAACACAAAATAGGGGATAAAAGTATTTAATGTTAACCAACATTTTGGCGGTCTTAATCCTTGTTGCAGCCCTGACGAAGGACTGCAATGTGGGGAGAAACGTTAGTTAACATTAAATAGATTTTTCTAACTTTATTGACCGCCACCCGGAGTATCTTCCTACAATCTAATGCATACGGTGAACTATCTTCTTCCGACTTTAAATAATCATTTTTATTTTTAGTAAGTTTTATTATATTCTATTTTTTTTTAAACTGTAGTCAGATAAGTAGTCTGAGGGAAATATGATTTACAAATGTCTTTCATAAAGCAAATCAATGCAAATGATTGTTCCATACCAGAAATAAATTCAGCTCACTTTCTAAAGAATATTCTTAAACAGTTTCTGAGTTTGTTATGGATTCTTCAGTGCTTGGGAATGTTCTCGATTCTATGCTTATCAAGAAGGTAATGGAGTCCCCGTTCAACCTTTTTTCAGTTCCGTTAAGTTGGGAGTATTTAATAAGAGTTTCGTGTCCTCAAAGAAGCCTTTTCGGTCTCCTAATCTAAATTCACTAAGCTCCGTTTATATGTATCAGTAACAAGAGAGGACTGAAATCTCCTCTTGAAGAACACCCGAAGATGTGCACCGCAACCTACAAATATTTAGAAACAACGATGAACTATACGATTTTATATATTAAGGTATTACTGTAAAGTACGAAAGTGTGAATATATTAAACGTTAATAATTTTAATTTGATATTAAATGATTTTCACCATGTTAAATAAAGTAGAAGAATTTAACTCTTAACTTATTGTGTCGGATCAAATTTATGTCAAATAAAATAAAATACAGCTTATTTAAATGGTTTAAAATATATACTATAAACTAATAATAAATAAAAAAAAGTAATCAATGTAAACTGAGCGAATTATTGGATTTAATTATTTTGTTATGTATAAAAAATAAAATAAACAAATACATATTAATTAATTTCTGAAGGTTTGTATCATATAAACAATGTAATGTTTACACAATTCTTACTCATGGAAACAAAAAAAACGTATAAAGATAAATTTCTAAAATGATTGAAATTTCCGAAATATTATTAGAGAGGAAATGAACAAATTAATAATAATTCTGACTAATCAAAAAAAAAATGATGAATGGTATTATGTTTATTTATATTTCAAAATAATTTAACTAGCTTATAAATATATATATAGACCGAAGACCGAAGCCCAAGCTGCTGTTCTTATTATTATTATTCACACTACTTTATTTTATTTATTATTATTATTTGTTTTCCTCTCTTCGACTTCTTTTTTTTTTTTTGAAATTAACTTGTTGTTTTATTTACCATAAAAAGGCAACTGTTTATTTTGCTATGTCTACGAATGTCGTTATTTTTTGTTATTAATTTTGTTGTTCTCTTTTATTAAGAAGCATTATTTTTATCTATTTATTTTATCTTAATTACAACGCTGTACCTAGTTAGAGGTGTCTTTTGTACTAGACTATACCCCCCATAATCAATTATAAAAAAAAAAATGTAACTGTTATATCAACCTTGTAAGGGGCACCAGGCCGATCTGGTATTAAATAAATAAATTTTAAAAAAACTTTTTTTGTACAGGGGTTTCCTTATAAACAAATATATAAAAAATAAAATTCAATATTTGGCACCGTAAATTATTGATTACCGGAAAAGAAAAATAGTGTATACACGATTATGGATTCACGAGGATAAGATGTATATTGTTAAGAAGAAAACAAAAAGGAAAAGACAAGAATAAACAAATTTCTTCATTCGTTTATTTTATACAATATATTAGTATGCAGTATGTTATAGGAACCCAATATATTATGGCAGTAAGTTTATTGTTTATTAAAGAATTTCTCACTCTCTCTCTTTCTTTTAATTTTTTAGGATATTAGTAATTTCAAAAGAAATTGTACAATAACACCTTTTGATTTCTGAACAAAACAAAGTTTATCCAGCAAGGATCTAAGGCTCAACAAAGTGGAATAAACAATTTATGCCTAATCAGACTTGGTACTCTTCTTAAAAGAGGAAAATAAATAAATAAGGTGGAGTCGCATTAGAAATGTGTTTAGTTTAAATTAGAAAAGTTATAACTTAATTTGGGAGCATGTTTCGTAAAAGCGGAGTAACTAACTGGAGCGAGTGTGCTTTAGAAGGAGTAAGGAGGAGGGCAATAAATACAGAACTAATATAAGTTTGGATCATTAGAGTTCGCCAAGATCCACAATTGCCTCGGAGGAAAACTTTGTCCATTCTTAACAGAATTTATGTGATCGAGATAAACATTTCTGGTGAGGGGGGCTGATTTACAATTAATTATAAATGTGTCTCATAGTTCTGTTTTATGGCCTAGTTTATTGCGACTCGGATCTTATTTAATTTTATTGTCAATTCCTTTTCTCCGGATCACATGCCAATGCCTCGTAAATAATGGAAATGCCAAGAGTATCGATTCTAGTTGTCCCGACTCCACGTCTCCTCTGTTTGTTCTTTATGGTAAACACTGAACATCCTTACGTCATTGATACATTTTTTACATATATATCCATAAATAAATACAGATATA
>NW_027107159.1:1780901-1826477 GCF_000696795.3 Halyomorpha halys
AGAGGGAGAAGTACAATATAAAATAAAATAGAAAGAAGAATACAATATAAAATACAACTGAAAACAAAATGGCATAATATGTGGAATGAAATAATTTGTATATTAATAATTTTTAAAAAAATGACATTTTTTTTTAGTTGCTTGTCAGGTCTATGTTGTCGGTTGACTCTTTAAATTGTTTCTTGTATTTGTTATACAATATTTGTTCGGGTAGAGTCGGATTCCCCTCACAGTAGAGACGATTTTAACAAACTGTATCTTTTGTTGTCATATGTAACAGTCGTATAATACGTGTTGAAAGGTTTGGGGAGTTGTTCAGTCATGCTTACATACGTCGTAGTTTTGTAAGTGAAATCTCTTTAAGTATTGGATAGTCGGACCGTGTTAAGAAAAAAAAATACTAAATACTACCTATAAAATAAATAAAACTTAGACAGCAACTAAATACTTACTATAAAATTACTAATAAAATTTACTAATTTGAAGATAAAATTGTTTTAAAATGACTAATAAAAAGCAATATAGAAAAATAACAAACAAGCGATGTACAAGTTTATAAGTTATACATAAATGAGGTTAGTGTTATAAAGTTAGCGGTACAATAGATATATACATGAGGCAGTTAGATGTCGTGCAAACGAATGTAGTTAGTAGTACTTCCAACTATTAAGTAAATTTTGACGTGTTGTAAGTGGAGCTGTTGAAAAGATATAATATAAAAACATTAATTTTTTTAGCATAGGATGTATTAACACTGGTTCATTGTAGGGTAATTCCTTCCCTTTTCCAGTTGTACCATCAACCAAGCTGTCTGCAGGTTTCTTTTTAGTCCCTTGTTAAGCAGACTTCGGTAATATTTCATACGATTGAAATATGAAAGGTGGTTCAGAAGTGCAGTTAACAACTGTTGCCAAACAAGACACTGACAGAAGGCAATATAGCTTACCGACATTTACTGGGAGGGAGTAAATCACATCCGATTGGAGAGCACTCTAGGAGATACACGAGGAACTACCCTGCCTTCCGACTGTAATATATGACAACAATAAATAAAACGGAATCGGTAAGATTGCGCAGTAAACGGGACAATCTTCGTGTAGTTTAATGTGTTGTATTCTGGGAGGTGTAATGGGAAGGTAAATATGATCCAATTACTGCAGATTTGCAGCCCCGACGTAGGTGGGGATACAACATATTTTTTATTAATGGGGAATGAATAAAATTTAAAATTCTGTCTTTAAGAACTAATTTAATTGATGAAATATAAATAGAAAAATTGGTTTAATTAAGGCATTTTTAACAGAAACTCAAACCCATCCAGCTTTAATCAATTAATTATAGTAGTATCCGAAATGCAAACAAAATTCATGGCAAACTGCTATATTATTGATAAGAAAAAGGTTCATATCCAATAAAAGTAGTCGTAAAAAGACAAATAAATATTTTTATTAAAGAGATAAGCATTTCAAAGTAAAATTGGTGCTGATATACTTGAATATTTGTGAAAGATATGCACGTTAATTTTAAAAACGATATTTATGACGTTTATGAAATTCGCGTGGGACCACGACCTCATCGAACTTCCAGAGAATATCCCTTGTCAAGTTTAAGAGTATAGTCAAAGCATATCACGGATGGTTTAATTAATAAAATATTATGTATAGTTTGATAAAGTCTAAGTATATTATACATTTAGTATCGTAATGGAAGCATTTTACATAAACATCCCGGGAAATAAATAATAGCCGATCAAATAAATACTCCTATTAAAAGAGATAAATCCCCATTCTTCCAATAGAACAACTCGATTCATTTTCCGACAACATTCCACGATATCAATAAAGATATACAATTGCCATAAATCTTGTAAATAAACGGGAGATTTGCATCTTAGTTTTTGCGTAGAGATAAGACTACATATATGAGCGCATACTAATGAAAGCTCTTGATGGATGGGTTTTGTTTTCCTTATCTAAATTGGCATCGCTTCATTACGGGCCACACGGCATTCATTGGTCCCCTGTTACAATATTGCATAAATACCGTATTTATATTATTATTATTATTTTAATTTTTTTAAAGGGAGAATTTATTTATATTGACGCCATTATAATATATTTGATTTTCATTTACATTTTAATTTTCTTCGAGTCTTATCCAGCACGTCTATCAAAACTTTCATTACATTATTCGAAATTAGCAGAAGTTTATCGGCAAGAAAATAAATTGACAATAAATTATTTTTAGATATTTTATAATATTTATGACATTCATATAAATTTAATTTACACGTTAATTTTGTATACTTTATTTTAGAGTATTAGTTAAACATTCTTAACCTCAAATAATAATGTTGGTTACATTTCCTAATTAAGGAATAAAAAGGTTTCTGAATTATAAATTTTAAATCATGTACTATAATATTCTTAAAAATAAAATAAATCAGGGTAGGTCTACGTACCATCCTTACTGTGTCTATTGGATAACTAGGTACATTACGTACATAAATACCTATATTTCAGGGTTTAAGAATAAATTTTATTGTTTTATTTTTGAATAAATTTGAATTGTCGTTGAAGAATAAAATGAAGGAATGGGAGAGAAGCTTTTACCTGGACATTTTACAAAAATTAGATTAATGGTTCAATCGAATAACGTCCGAACACAAATTTGACTACAGGCAGTCAACAGACACGGAACCAAATTTCTCTAAGACATAAAATGCTAGAGAAAATTTTCAAGTAACGAAGACTTAATCGAAAAATGCTTGGATGACGATGAAGTGTTCTGATGGCAATTCAGGAAACGATTTCGCTCCTTAGGGTTTTTCGATTTCCCATACCATTTACGCGCGAATCATGAAAAAACAATAGAAAAAGTGTTGATGGTTTTTTACGATATATAATTTCAAGATGTGTCGTATTATGTCAGATAATGTCAGGAAGTGCCGTATATAAATTCGTGTTAAAATCCAAATTCCTATAAGAATCTTAGAAAAAAAAAGATCCTGTAGTGTAACCTCTCGAGTTAAGTGAGCTGAAGAAGGTTAGTAATTGTAAAATGTAGGGCACTTTGCTACTAACTCCAAGGACCCGGGTCGAATCGAATAATAAATTATTATTTATTCGGTTACTGAAGCCGCGTGTCAAAAATCCTATTGGGGTTGGAGTGGGATCCCTATAATGAGTGGGATCCCTTAATTAGGGAAAAATCTGGCGTGATTCGGACCAAATGGTTGGCCTAGTAACAGCACTTACTAACAATCTGCCATAAATATGTACACAAAAACATTAACATATAAATAAAACTGTACATTTATGTGCACACACATTTTTCCCTGAATGAAGAGCTAAGGTTTTTACTCTATCACTTTATCTAAATGGATGTTTTATGCATTGAAAATAATTTTTTTTTTACATTACTACTGATCACCTTTACCCTACGTTAAACCTACTGAATGCCCTACAGTATTCTTTAATAAATCTGCTCTTACCCCTACAGAACAGATCCGCCACCTTCAACTACATCCGGATAAACGATTAACCCGGAGTAATCACACAAGACTTAAAAGACAAGAAACTGCACGTCGATTCCAACTATTACAGCACTTACTAAGCGAACAGTCTAAACTTCCAATTCATTAAAAAGACTGATTTAAATGGCAATTATAAGGCCTATGTGGACATACGGAGTTGATCTTTGGGGCTCCACTAAACCTTCGAATTCCTCTCGTATCCAATCCTTACAATCCAAAATCCTTCGTAAAATCCCTAATGCTCCCCACTTTGTAACAAATCTTCCATAAAGATGTTCCATATGTAATCTTCCATGATCCTTAATGTTCCATATGTAACCGATCTAGCCCGAACCGGATATCAATCCTTCCATTATAAACTCTTAAACTATGTAAACCCTGTAGTTTCTAACCTTGCTTCTTCTTCTATTCCTGACTATTCTCCGAGAATTCTTGACACCTGAAAAGAAGATCCCCTCGAGACCTTCTAGTGTTGAAATATAATTAGAATGCTACCAATGGATAGTTTCTCTACATACCCGTATCACTCCATTTTTATATAACATTTAATTAATGTGTTTTTATGTAAATACGGTTTAAATTGCAATACATTAGTACTTATTTAGTCTTAGATCCGTAATAGCTATTATACTGATCTACCCAAGTATGACTGGCGCTACTGGTAAGTTCTATGTACACGCTGCTAAGTTAAACCCTATACTATTAGTTAAGGCACGGTTTAGCATGGGGTTTATCTTAGATAGGATCTAGCTAGGCATGACGGGTAATGTTCTCGTGAGAATGTCCAGTCGAGGTACAGAGGATTTCAGAATAGAAGAGGGAGACATCATACTTGGAAACGATAGCTGCAGATACTAATCGATTCAAATCGATATTCTATAATTTATTTTATTACATTAGATGTCTTTCTATTGTCGTACTGAGTGGGATACAATTTGAAAGCATATAAGATATACGACTGGAATGGAACTTATAAACAAAAATAAATAAAAGTCAAGAGCGCAGACCTAAGACAAATAGTCAACAACACTAATAGTGTGTGTAAAGCTATCCCGAGAACGCCTGTGACATACGTAATTCTCAATTTTCCACGGAGACTGCGTGAATAACAGGATTAGGAAAATGGTCTCGTGGAGCCATTAATATTGGAATTTAAAAAGTTCAGCCTAAGAGTTAGAGAACCTTTTCTAATGGCAAAATCGCACACCGCTCGCTCTTCTATTTGAAATTTAACAGTTTTGGTTGGTCTGTAGTAATATTTAATTGTTAGATTTTTATTAATTTCTTTCTTCTTTAAGATGACATACCGTAGCCAATCTGGCCATAACATTCAGAAGAATTAATTCTGGTAACTTTTTCATTCATTCCACTGAGTTTTCTCAAATTCACAAAATGTGAAAAATTAAAATTTAAAATTTTTGGGAAAAATATTTAGTAAAATAATATAACGTTTATAATCATATGTATTCTCAATATTATCTTGAGAATAATATTTGGTGCGGTGAATTGAGAATCTGTTAAAAATATATTACAGTTATGAAAATTTATGTTTTTATGCATTAAATTAAATTTTTGTGTTATAAAAGTACCTAAGTGGGAAGTGGGTAGATCAGTGGTAAGGCAGTGTGCTACTAATTCCAAGGACCCAGGTTCGAATTCGGCTGTTTTGAATTTTAACCTTTTAGAAACTTTACGTGAGAAACCTTCATGTCATTAATAATGTTTTTTATGATTATTGTGTTGCTTGGAAATCTTAATATTTAAATTTACATCATGATTTATTTCTTTTACCATAGCAGTAGTTCACATTAATGATTCCATAGAATGTATTTTAAGAAATTATCATAGCAAATAAGTTATAATTGAAATAATATTTATAGATCAGTGGTAAGGCACTGTGCTACTAAGCCCAAGGACCCATGTTCGAATCCGGCTGGAGTAGATAATTATTTTCTGTTTCGCTGTAGCCGGGAGTCAGCGCTGTGGGTTCGGGAGCCCTCCTGAGTTCACCAAGCCTCATAAAATTGCTACCCATAAGTGGATAAAAAATTTGGCAGTCGAGCGTGACAAATCACCTCCTTGCACAACCGTTGGTCTTGTAATAGTACTTTGTTGCGAAGTACTGCTCCCCTCACACTTGGGTTGTAGCGGTACAAATTTAATCTTTTTTTATTGTCAAAAGTTTCTAAATATAACAATAAATATATACGGTTGGAAGAAATCCTTTTATCTTGTGATGACCTAGAGTCAATGCTTGTTAATTAAGTATTTTTTTTTTTAGTCATACATATTTTTTATTTATATAAATAATCTATTAATTACACCATGTTAAATGATGCTCGTAGTACAGATTTACTAGATTAAAACAAATTTAGTAAATGTGTACTTGTATGGAAGTACTGTTACTAGACTAACTGTTGTGCAAGGTGGTGATTTTGTCAGAATTACGCTCGACAGCCAGATTGTTACACAATTATGGGTAGCCACTTTATGAGGCCCACAGGGTTAACTCACGACTACAGTTATAGAGAAAATAATTATCTGCTACAAATGGATCGAACCAGATTGGAGTTAGTAGCACAATGCTTTACCATTAGCTATCCGCTCCCACGTTTACTAAATAATTTCTGGATTTTTTAAGATCGGAAAAAATACCTTGGGAATTAAAATAACTTTAAGGATTAGAATCAATATTTGATTTCTTTTTATGTTAAATTACTGTAAATAGAAAAAATTATAAAAATGAGAAAAAGTGATTTGTATAGTAGATAAGTAAAGTAGTTTCTTTTTATAATAGATTTCAATAAAGAAAGTTAAATTTATACATTTATGATATAATGGAAAGAGATGTGTTCATTCTGTACTGATAAGTATAAAGGATTTAAGTCCAAAAAATGTCGATGTTGAGTTAAGAACACAGACTCAGAAAAAAATGTCTATCAATGGGTAATAAAGATTTAAGTTGTACATTATGATAATATCCTGGTTAAAACTGTATTCATGAATACGTTTTTAAACAGAATTTTTTTACTTTATTTTTCGTCTCCAGAAAAATCAAGAACTTGGACTTATTTTAAACTTATCAGTACAGAATTCTTAGTCCACCTTAAGCTCACTACTTAAATACGCAACTATAGAATTCTTGATTACTTTTATAGTTTAATATAAATACATCAATTTTAAAAGTAGGGGCGTGGCTTAAATAAACGCGAACTGCCAGCATAAAATATTCATGGACACATCTGCCGAAATAGCGGGTCCAAATGGAGTTGACGTGTCTATAGCAACTGACACCAGTATTTCAAATTTGACTGATGGCTACCAAAAGTCGAGTGGGTTTCATAATACGAAGGAAATTGGAAATGGGATATGCGTATATCGGAAAGCCGGCAATAAATTTCTAATGATAATGAATTATTGAATCGGGCCATGGGAGTGTCCAATATGGTCCGTCAAATATTAACAATATCCTGTCTTCAATAAAGTATGATAAAGTAAAAGTGAGTTCGGGTATTGCGTAAATCTCCAATATCAGGATCGTTATGGCCGAGTGAGCCAGAACAACCAACAGCAATAGAGAAAATATCGCGTTCCAAATGAAAAAAACAAAAACAAAACAATGCTTTCACTTTTAGTAAGGGTTAAAGAAGTGAATTAAAACAAGGAAATCTGAAAAAAATGATACTTCCGATTTATTTTTAAAGATTTTAAGATCTTCATACATTCTATATCAGATAAATATTTTTTTGAGAGCAGCATCCTTTACAAAAAAGAAAAAAAGTACAATCATTCTAAAATAAGATCCTAAGAACAGCGACCATTTCTTACAAAGGGCATAGGTTTGTAAGATATTGTCAATTGCATCGGTAACTACAAATGTAACCAGTAGACAACTTCATAAAAACGGTTTATATAAGTCCACTCCCAGTTATAGACAGTTAAAGGAGCAGTAACTTAATGGTGGAAATCGAACCAACAACTTACTTACTTTTTTTCTTATTTCCGAGCTAGTAATTTTATCATAATCTTCCATTTATTTAATTCACATCCCTAAAGCTTCATCTAAAGATGTTTGGTTGTCTACAAGGAAATAATCCGTACTGTTAATTTATTGACTCTTAATCAAAGTGGCTGGATTAGAGTAACTCTTTTTGTATCAAATACATATTTATTTGTGTCCAATACAAATCCAAATCAAAATATAGACCAATTAATTTAATTTTTTTCGGCATTTGGGCTATTTTTAATTCCTAAGTAAGTGGTTTTGTACATACTACCCAAATAAAGTAGGGATGTCCATGTATGTGATTGACTGGTTGTAAACTGAATATTATGTAATTTATTTACAGACAGTTTCCTTAGAATTATGGCACTATCTACCCTAATACCGACTGCAAACATATCACAGACAGTCCTGGTTCACAAGGAACGATATCACCAGTGACTGATGCTAGAAAGCAGGTGCGTATCCCTCATCCCTGTTACCTGTACAGGTAAGATTTCTCTGTTCCGTGACTCATTAGATTTACCTTATTTTTTTTCTCTCCAGTCTGACATTCCTGTTACGCAAAAACGTTTATAAATCCCTGGATGGATTTGTTTACTTATATTATTTATTCTTTTGCAATATTAATGTCACTTTTACTTTTTTTTTTTTTTTCACTTCTCCTCTTAGAAAGGTTTCTCTTATAACGCTGATCACGTATTACCTTTGCAAGATTTAATCTAATCGTTACATAGAATTATAATTTTAAATGCATATGCTACTTGGACTTCAGGGATTGGTTTTATCTTAAAACCCATTCCTTCAAGGTTCCATCAGATAAATCATAAATTTAGTTATGAACAAACCATTAGTGTTATGAACAAACCATCAGGAAACCTATGAATGGAAATCATAAAAAAATTATTAATGTTTCATGAAAAAGATCTATTTTTCTCAGAATGGGCATTTTGTAACAAACATACAAACTCATTTGTGCATGATGAGTTATGGACATTGTGTGATATGAATGTGCATGAGTCAGTCTGATTGCTACCATTTATACTCTAAATAATATATATCTTTCAGATAGAAATTTAACTTCACAACAGGAGAGGAACTAGAAATCATTTTAAGTGGCTGCATAAAAAAAAAATAATAATAATAAATAAATAAAAATAATACTAATAATAAATAAAATTAAATAACATAAACTGTTCATTAGGCTTAATGTTTGATCTACATACCAATTTTTCGTTACGAAGAGTAATTAAGACAGGTACCGAATTTACCGAATGGTAAATCAGGATTGAATTCGAACTTTCAGATTATTTTGGATTCGATACTTAGGACTCCATCTTGACAAGAGGCTTACTTGGAATCCACACACAAGACTGAAACGACAAGAAACTGCTCGTAGATTCCGATGGCTACAACACTTACTTGACAAACGCTCTAAACTTCCCATTCACTGCAAACAATTAGTATACACTACGATAATCAGACCAATTTGGACATATGGAATCGAGATCTGGGGCTCCACCAAACCATCAAATTCTTCCCGCATCCAATCGTTACAATCCAAAATCCTACGTAAAATCCTCTATGCTCCGTATTACGTCACAAATAAACTCATTCACAAAGACCTTAACATCCCATTCGTTGCAGATTTGACCCAAAACAGATATGCTTCTTTTCATTCCAAACTCCTTAGTCATCCTAACCCATTAATTCTTAATCTTTCATCCTTAACAATCCCTGATAATCCTCCGAGGCGTCTGAAAAGAAGATGGCCACGGGACCTTCTAATTTAAATCAATGTTACCAATGGGTGGTTCCTTCCCAAGATTTACAAGTGTATATTAAACATACAACATATTTACCTATTGTATTATTTTGTACAGTTGTAAATTACATTAAATAAATAAAGATTATTTTAACATTTTTTAATATAGAGGATCTAATACCAATTTAAGGGTCTAATATATAAATAAAATAATAAATTTGTACCGGTACAACCCATGTAACCACTTCATGAGGCTGGGTCGACCCCGGAATGCTTCCGAACCCACAGGGCTGACTCATAGCAACATTGAAACAGAAAATAATGATCTGCAACATCCTGATTCCAATCCGGGTCCTTGGAGTTAGTACCACAGTGCCTTACCACTAATCTAAGGGACGTGACGGCCGTGCGGGTTGGGGCGCAGGTCCCAGTAAGCTCGGTTCGGAACGCTGTGGGTTCGATTCCTACCTGGGGCAGTTCAACATTCATTTTTCGGCGGTCCCGAAGAATGAATCTTGACACTTCCACTTTGGTTAGTAAAAAAGACCACTAGTCCCACTAGCCGGACCTGTTCCACCAAATACCAGTACCAGTACTACTACCACTGATCTATAAATATTATTTCTATTTCAACTTATGTGCTGTGATAATTTCTTAAAATACATTCTCTGGAATCATTACTGTGAACCACTACTATGGTAAAGAAATAAATCATGATATAAATTTGAATGTTAAGATTTCCAAGCAACACAATAATCATAAAAAAACATTATTAATGACATGGAGGTTTCTCACGTAAAGTTTCTAAAAGGTTAACAGTCACGTAAAAAAAAATATTGAGTAGGATATCTATTAATTCCTAAGATAAATGTAAATATTTACCGAGTAAGTCAGTTGTGACTATAAAACATCAAAGGAGGAGAATTATCATCGATCGCCAATGTATGGATACATACACACGCACACAGGCTAAAGGGCACCGATAGATCATAATGTATGCAAAAATATTCCGTTTCCACATAAATTATGTAAAGTTATTTAAATTTATGTAATTTCACATCAATGCTCTACCTCAACGGTTCGAATTTAGAGTTTATTCAAGCAATTGGGATTTGAGCGGGACAGGTAATGTCAGCTGATCTAACGAGCAAGTAATAGGACAATCAGAGTATGATTCGCAATGTCTAAGGGTTCGCTACCTACTTATTAATTTAATAAGTAACATAGGTGTGTGTGTGATCTTGTTACGGAAGTTACTTAATCTGTGCGATCAAGAAAAATTGTGAATCTTTAACAGAAATACACATTTTGAGGTACTAGAAAGAGTGTCATATGTCTGTACTTTATAAGGAAGCACTGTTTTTATAACAACGGTTAAACAAGGTGATTTCCTCATGATTCTTCCCCGATTCAGAGTAAAAACTTTATAAGAGTTCATTTACAGCTACAGTGTGAAATAAAATAATTATCTCTCACAGCCGGATTCGAATGCTTCCTCTATGTTAATTCAATAAGACCGAACAAAATATATATTTTAGAAGAGTAATATGGGGAAAAAATTATCATATTAATGATAACAAAAGTCAAAGCAAAATTTAACACAGGAGATCGTTAAACCCATTAGGACCAGATCTACACAAAAAATATGTTACAACCGTCAACGTAATGTTGAGTCATGAAAAGTTTTATCATTGATTATTTTACAATACTGGAGAATAGTCCCGTTTTAAGGAGGGTTTTAAATCATCCTCCCCTCCTCCTTTTCTCTTCACCTTTCCTTTTCCCACTTCCCTTTTCTTCTCCTGTCCCTCTTTTCAATCTTTATCAACATGATATTTATCAATTTTAATTTATCATCTATCGATTTCTCCAATTTTTAAAATTATTAGAACATTAAAACAAAAATTCATAGCTATAACTATAAAATAGTCGAGGGGCTATGCAGGATCCACAATACGGTATTAAAAAAATATTTATCGATAGAACGAACTTAGAAATAGACACGGAGTATGGGTGACTCTTTACTTTATCCAAAATAAGATATATTCTAATAATAATTGTTATCATTTCCCAAGAAGAGACTTTCGAGTTTCCTGTAAGACTTAAAGCCTTTAATATAAGGCAACGATAATTCAGACATTACTTCCCGACTTTGAAAGGAATAATTAATAAATAGAAGTTTAATGAATTGCCAATCCCTTATGAACAATATACGGCTTCTACTAAACTATTTAATAAATTTCCTAATCGCCTCAGTTGTATATCGGGCATTTTCTGTCGAGAGCACATACTTATATAATAGAAGCAACATATTACAGGCGAGTTAGGGAACACAAATTACTTCTCGAGGAAAGGAGATTACACAAATTCTGTGAACTCATCTAGAATATTAATTCATTTAGGTGGAGTTTGAAATACCGTTTTGGAACCAAGTTGTATAACTTACTTATGGAGGTGTATTTAGTTACTAAATTGGATCCAGGCAGCCATTGGAATAAAGTTAGCCTTAATTAAGTTGCGATGAAACTTCTTCTGACGCTGTAAGAGGCTTTGTCATCGGTTAGCGGCTCTGAGATATTATGTCAAGGGTGGGGGAGGGCTTGATGATAAGGATTGGTTCAGAGGTGTGTGGAAGGTGAATTTGGATTTGGAAGATTTGGAGGTCCTAATCAAATTCAACATAATCAGTTCAGAAAATCATTTCGAAGTTTCTAGGTCAAAAAATTTGTCCGAACTATAAAAATATACCATACAACTCAAGTATTGATTGGTGCAGTAATCATTTTAAATCTCAAAAAGGTCGTAGGTTGTGCTTGCTAAAAGAAGTAAACACCTTGAGCAATGTTTTCCAGGTGGTGACAATATAGGGTTCACGTACATAAAGTTATTGTAGTGAAAGACTTTACTTAATTTTACCTATTATCTATATTTTCACAATAACCAACACAAAGTCAAATAGGCATCCGGAGTAAAAATGGGTTTCGTTTCTATGGTTAAACTTCTCAAGTAAAGCAGACAGTTTCATAAAATCTAGCATTAAAAGAGCCAATCGTATATAATGTAATTTTTATAAGGAAAATAAAGAGTAATTTTTTTTTATTTTAAAGTTTAATGATACAGTGAAAATAAAAAACTAGTAGAAATTAGAAACTAAATTAACTTTATTATAATAAATTGTGGTAAAAAATCCTTACATCCCAACATCAGAGCTCCAATGTTACAGGAGCACAACTGGAATTTGCACACGTGTTCTCTCAACGTGCTCGAACTGCACTGCACGTACAGCATCTATCAAAGTGAAGGCGTTATGTTTCTGTTGAAACGCTATCTCAAATAAATATTTTCTATTAGATTTTATTTTATTTTTATTTGTTATTTTATTATTAATTATGTAATTTATTTGTTTTTTTTAAAGCTAATTTTTTATCAAGCGCTTTTGTATACAAACACAATTAAATATCCCGTTAATATAATCTGAAGTTTTGCATGTTGCAAGTTGTACATATTCAATTGGACAAAGAAAAACAAGATAGGAGGATAGAATGAATACGAATAAACTGGAAAGGAGAAATATAAAAAAAAATAAAATAAAATTGTATACATCAAAATTAAAAATAAAATATATGAGTTATAGGAGATAGAAGAATAGAAATTTTAAATAAAAAATAATTTTATAAATAATAGTAAGATATCAGAAACGGAAAGGGGTTTAAATTTCTAAAAGAGAAGAAAACGGAAACATAAAGAAATAAAAAGGAAAAGTATGAAAGATAAGAAATAACAAAAGAGGTAGAAATAGAAATAAAAATGAAGAAGCTTACTTATATCTTTCAACCTGGATTTTGATTTTTTATTAAAAATTATTTATTTAATAAATCTTGACAAGTATGTTATAATTATATTATAATTGATTTAGGACATAGCTTATTCGATCTATAATCGGGCTCAAAATAAACCAATTAGTTGTTTTTATTATAAAACCACGTTTTCTAAAAATCAATTAAGATAAAATTGTTGAACATATTTAAACAAACACATAATTAATATTTTTAATATAAATTATATGAATAACTAATTGGTATAATATTAATAAGGACTCCACATTATTATGTTTTTTAAAAAGCAGTGAAAAGTATGAGGGAAGGTTGAACGTAATTTTGACCTCATCCTTGATCCTGGAACGATTGGTCATGGGAACGCACTGTCAAGGATCCTTAGGCGTGTCCTTAACTTCTCCGGTCGAATCTATATTATTTCTCAGCATATATTGAAACGGTTATAAAAATTAATCGTTAATAAAATTAGTATTTATATAAAAACTAAAACTATAAGGGAAACGTTGTTTGATTACATCCACGAATTCGGTGTGATTCGCTACCGAATACTCGACCACGGTTACATGCCTCTATTTTAAATAATGTACTAAATGATATTTTTTTCTATTTGAGTGTGCTGTGGCCACCGTATGAAAAGTTATTGTTTATTTGTTGTATTAAATAGATGAGAATTAAGCTCGTATTACGGCTTAATGCTAGTAACTGGGGCTGTCAGTCTGTATAGTCACTTGTAGTGCTAGCTGCACAGTTGATGTGAGCTTGATAGCTTTCTTCATTTATTGAACAGCACATAGTGGAAAATACCAGTGGAGCGACATATCAACGCCAAAATCGACGGACACCTGTACACGGCGACAGACAGAGATCCTTAGTTCGAGCCTGATTAAAAAAAAAAGTGCAACTAAAAGGTGCAGAATTTTTATTTCTAATTCAAATATTTACAATACCTTAAATTTTAATTTCTAAAAATTAATTTGTATATATTTATTATTTGCGTTTTAAGTAATGTATATTTTTTGTAATTTGGTTTGTTTTTAAGAAGTATTTGATTACAATTTTTAAATAAAATTTTTATTATTTATATTATTATTTTTTGTAGAAAGATAGTCTAGGTGACGGTCAATAAAGGTATCAAAATAGTTTTTTTTTTAATCATTTATTTATTGTTATTTACAACTGTATAAAAAATATACAACAAGTAAATTTGCTGTAGGTGACATAGTGGTACAAACATGTGGAGAATCTACCCATTGATAGTACTCCAATGACATTTCTAGAGGAGAAGATCTCGAGGCCATCTTCTTTGGAGGATTATTAGGTAATGAAGGAGAAGCCAGGTTAGAAATAAGTGGATTTAGGTGATTGGGAAGTTTATCATGGAAGGGTTGGTATCTGGTTCTGGCCAAATCGGCAACATATGGGACTTTGAGGTCCTGATGAATGACTTGAGTTGTTACAAAGGAGCATTAAGGATTTTGGACTGTAAGGATTGGATTCAGGAGGAATTTGATGGTTTAGTGGAGCCCCAAAGCTCAACTCCGTATATCCAATCAAAATAGTAAAATAAAACTACTTATTATAACCAACGTTTCGCCCAATTTTCAGGACTTCGTGAGGGCTGTCAGATTGAAAAGGAAAAAAAATTTCAATCTGACAGCCTTGATGAAGCGTTGGTTAACAACAAATAATTTTCTTCTAATATTTTGATACCTTTATAGATCGCCGCCCGGACTATCTTCCTAAATCTACTTCATACGGTCTATCTCCTTCCAATATTATTATTTTTGTTTGTTAATGGAAATATACATTTTATTTTATTTTTAGTCTTTTTTTTTATATATATATATATTTAACCTTAGATATCATATTTTTTTATATATATATTTAACCTTTAAACATAATATTTATTGGTAATTATATTTACTTGATACTGGCTGGTAATTTTGGTAATTTTATTTCGAACTCCCCTGGTGCTACAGAGTGAAAAAGATAATTTGTTATTTAACATTATGCATTTTTAAATAATTATAATTATAATAAAAACAATATTAAACTATTACCGACTACAGCTATAGACCATAGAGGAGGTAGGTTGTATCAATTAGCTGATGTGAGAATGACATTGTCAATCCCGTTGCCCTTGGACCCCTCGACTTGATGGGATTCCACAGTTTTCGTTTTTTCTCCTTCTCTTTTTGTCCCTTCACTTAGTTCTTGCTTGGTTTCTTCTGTTTCTTCCTAAGTCAGTCAGCTTTTTCTGCCCCTTCTTAATTTCAGTTATTTTCTACTTCTTCCATTCTCCTCCTCTCCAGCCGTTTCGAATTCTGCACTGCGTTCTTCCCCTGTCGCAACAAATCACTGCTAAAACGCCTGTCAGTGGACCGTTGAATATGTCTCTTATAAGGGGTCGTTATATCATATCGGACACAAAGTGATTCAAAAGTTATGAGAGTGGAAGAATGTTAAACGATCACTATAACAGACAGTGTCACTACAAACCGTAATCTCATTAAAAGAATTAGTAGTTTTTTTCCCTTCTTCTTGCACAACGTTCCCTACAATGGATAATCCTCGAATTAATTTCTGTCACAAAGCACATACAATATTTTTTTAAATTACTATAATTTCCTAATTTATATATACACCGTTTGATTATTTTTTCTTCATTAATTTACTTTCGAAAATGTATTACGTCGAAATAATCTCTTATTGGTGTATTATAATAAATATACAAAAAAAGAAAAAGTAATTATCATAAAAATCAAGGCATTATTTAAACTATTATATTATTCGAATTATATTATATTATTTTAATTATATTGTTGTTAATTATTATTTATTAAATGAATGTATGGCAAATGATAATTGTAAGAACTTCAATATCACTAATGCTAAGTAATAACTTCGTTTTTATTTTTGTGCTATTTATTATAATAGAATAGTAGTGAGTTTTTGTACCTAGGAAGCTATCGTTTGTTATATACATACATTACATTACATATATAATATATTGCTGTGAAATATTACTAACTAAAAATCAACTTAACTTAATTATTCTATAAATATTTAGAAGGATCCTTTAAACAAATAATACAAACAGAATATGACCTTGTTGTTTTAATTAATATATCAACCAATGCAAGCAAATGCAGAGAATGAGAGAGAATAGTGAACTAACAACGACATCGTTTATTAGACGATTCATTGGTCCGCTTTTAACAGCCAATCAGAGTGAACATTGCAAATAACCGACCTCACAAACATTCCGTAATTTATCGAAATAGTTGTAGCGGCTAGAGTTACCTACAGACTAATCGTGGAGTAATTACAGAGGACTGTTGGAGATGTATGGAACGGCCAACTTAGGGGGGGGGGACGAAGGAGGGGGGCCGCTGGATTATTAATACATAACCCCCCCTGCTTGCTCTATATAATGGCTCATAGTTTCAGCCTTTGGCGGTAGTTTGTTACATTTATTATAACCGTTTTCATTTATAAATGATATCATGGATTAATTAATGAAGCAATTATTATATTATTCTTTAATTGATTTGCTAACCACGTTTTTTCATCTTTACAAGAATATATTACTAATAGGTCGATAAAAAGCTATGGTCGACTAATGAGTCGAGGAAAAGCTATTTGAAGAAATACAGTTTTTATTTTCTTAATGTTTTTTTAAAAAAACATTCCTAATTTTAAGTACGCTTAATATTTTTGGAAACCAGTAATTATAAAAAAAAAAATCTCTTTATTTTGGTTTAAATAAACAGTATTTGGAAAAATTGGTATGGGATCATCTTTATAAATTAGCAGAGCCCAAGAAGAGAAAAAAGTCAGTTACATGATTAATTTAGGATTGAGATGTTCTTATAAATGGTAAGTTTTTTTTAAATAGTTTATGAGTGAGGGTTGGTGATGCAACAGAGGATAAAACCTAATTTGAAAAAACAAAACTTTTTCCTAAATCCACTTGTTTCTAACCTGGCTTCTCCTTCATTACCTAACAATCCTCCTAGGCGTCTGAAAAGAAGATGCCCTCGAGATCTTCTCTTCTAGAAATGTTATTGGTTTCCTATCAATGGATAGATTTTCCGCATGTTTGTATCATGTCACTATGTCACCAAATTTACTTGTGTATATTTTATAAAAATGTAAATAACAATAAATAAATTATTTAAAAAAAAATCTCTATCAATGCGTAATAGAACAAATTTATAAAATAACAAATAGGAAAATAGGTATTTGGAATAATTTGCCAATATAATTCTGATAATGTTAGAAAATATTATCTAACAATAATTATTTTAAAAAAAAAACAATCAGCTGAATTATGGACATCATTGGGTTTGCTGTAATATTTACAAATTAGGTTTTATCCTCTGTTCCATCACCAACCCTCTCTCATAAATTATTAAAAAAAAATAACTAGCCATTTATAAGAACACCGCAATCCTACATTAATTGTGTTCAAAGTTATTCACGAACAACCGTGATTATTTCGTATACAAAAGCACACACGCTTACATTTTTAATTAAATAAGTAAGATGAGAAGTATGCATATAAATAAGTAAAATAAGAGAGAATAAAATATATTATGGTTCACAGGTTGATGCATCATACATAAATGTCATAAATAAATCGGTAGATATAACGATTTTCTGACGCTGTTAATTATTACAATAGCGAACATTTATATGACCACAATCTGTTATGTGGAACAGAAACATAAAACAATTCTTATACGAGACATTTGAAACTCGGGGCTCGCCAGTGGTGAAAGTTTGCCTCGCCCACTCTTGTGGTAATTAATATCGCGTAATATATTTCTTTTATCATTTATTATTGTCTTAAGCGGTTTCGTCATTTATTATTATTATTGCTAAACATTATTTGTGCCCAGATTTCATAAACAACGTCTGTAGAATGCTAAGATTGTATCTCAGAAGGTTGGTTTTTTATAGCTCAATTTACAGTCGCTGAGAACATATAATTAATGGAGCAGAAGAGAAAAGAGATATGATATATCTTTTTTAATTTATATTATCTAACTTTTAAAAATCATTTTTATATAAATTTAATATTACACGGAATAATATTTTAGTCCTTGACTTTCTATTTATTTGGAAATAGATATTAAAAATATATTATATATTTTTATTTCTGTATGTATAATGATTATTAGTAAATTGCGAATGAATGAATTATTTCATTATTACTATTAATTGGGACAATTAATAAAGTATTATGTGTAAACAATTGAATGTTTTATGTCCAAATTAAAAAATCTATCCTCACACTTCTATTGATGCTGGTGTTCTTCAAGGTTCCTCTTTGTCACCAACACTATTTTATCTATTCATATCCGACTTCCCATCTCACCCTATTGTGAGATAAGTAAGATTCTTAAACACCGATAGTAATGCTCTGTGCACTACTTCTGATCGAATGGACACAATAGTTAATTGTCTACAAAAAAAAAAATAAAAAATAATTAAATAAAAAATAAATGTTGCCTAAAATGGAAGTGTAATCAATTCAATCAAATCCGAAGCCCATATTTTTCATAGAACCGACTAAAAATATATAGTCACATTTCCGTAAACCCAGCCCTCTTTTATTGGTCAAAATTCGTATACTACCTTGTTTTAACCCTGAACAGACCTCTTACTTTCATGGAACATGCCAACAGAAAGGCAGATAAAGCTCGCAAAAATTAAGTGTTTCTCAACGATGGTGACTGTTACACCACTTATAATAGAAAAAAGGTTTAAACTAATTACAAAAGTTTCATTAATACAACTATAATAAGGCCTATTTCGAATTACGGTGTTAAACTTAGGGCCTCCACTAAACCATCGAATTCTTCTTGTAACCAATCTTTACAATCTAAAATCCTTAATGTTCCTTTGCCATAAATCGATTCATTCATCAGGACCTTGATGTTTCATAAACTTAACAACCACCTAAACAAACTTGTTTCTAATCTCTTTCATTTCCTAATAATAATCCTTCTAGGCGTCTGAAAAGAAGATGGCTCTAAAATCTTCTGCTCTACAGATGTTATTGAAGTTCTATCTAGACTCTCCATTCGTCCGTTCAGGCCATTGCATAACTAACATCAAATTTACTTGTAAAATTAATCAGTTATTCGGCCACAGTTCATATATGCCAGACCTGTTCAAGAGTTCAACATGTCCAACCTGGAGAGAATTCGAAATTTATCTTTAGGAAGGATGGCTTACTACTCAATACAACTTGCATTAACTTGCCCTGGCACATATTTCAGAAAAACATTTTCATACAATTTATAAATAAAAGAAATTGGCACCTGCAACAATTTTTTGTTAAACACTATGTTCATAAAAAAACAAAACATTTTTTACTAAGCAAATAATGTTAATGTATATATTTTATTATGTCGTTTTTTTTTTCTGTATGTTTATGGTTTGAATTTTTCCCACTGTAGACAATTTCGGATATCCAATTTTTTTTTAACTGTATATTACATAGTACATTCAGTAAATTTGATTTTAGTTTCAATGGAGTGTTACAGGCGTGTAGAGCAACTACCCATTGGTAGCACTCTAGGATATCTAAATTAAATACAGATTTTATTATAAGTAATCTAATATTGATTGAATGTAAGGATAGGTATCTGTAATATTTTTATAAAGTTTTGCTATTACTTTCCTTTATAAACAGATCTTATAATAAAAAGATTATTGATCATAGTATTAATAAGCACATCAATACATATTTGTGAAATTAAAATCAGATCTAAGAATAAAAATAATATATAAAAAGTGAATCTTTGAGATGGGAACAGGCAAAGAGGGAGCTACTTTGGAAGGAAAGAGCACAGCCGTAACTTGCTATTAATTTATATTTTCATTTGAATTTCATATGACCCGGGCGGTGACGTCTGGAGTGATGTATGGAGTCTGAGGGGCGGCAAAAAATAGGTCCCTTCGTATAAAAGCAGTTTTTATTTAAGGTAGATGAAAATTTTGAATATATTGCTTTATTACATTCTTGTAAGTAATACATAATCTTGTATAATTTTACTATGTATCATACGAACATAATGAAGTAGGTCTAACCAGGCTAAGAATACCTATTTCAAATCTGTAATTATTTATATGTAATTTAATTTCTTGACCTGACTCAAAAGGTTTGTTTAACAATAATTATTACATTTTTGATAAGTGTGATAGATTGTAATACACTTTGTAAACAGAATAGAATTATAATAAGTGAGATTAGATAATAATAGATTATTGATTTAGATAAATTTTGACAAAGCCTGAAATATTTTATTAACAAAGTTATTTGTGATATTACAAAGACGATCTTTGAGAATGGCCGAAACGTAGGAGTTATAAGAAAATAAACAGTGTGAAACTATATACATATTTTTTATTATATAATTTGTAATCATAATAAATTTTGAAAATTTCAACTAATGAATAAATCATTAGCTTAACGATAAATTATTTATATCATTAAAAATATGTTTAACCTATTGTTCAAATATTATTGCCTAAATTGGCGCAATAACTTCTTACTACAAATAATTTTATCAAAATTTGCACAGCCAATTGTATCGAGAATTACAAAAGACAATAGAGGATTACATAAAAAAAAGTTTCATGAAGTTCCAATTCCAAGTGACCTACGTCTTGGAAAACCCAACCACAACCCGAAGAATGAAGCCCAGGCTGCTGCAGGACATCCTATTATAAGTTTTATATTTATCAGTTCTGTTATTGTCACTATAAAATTTTATTTTATTTAATTTTTTTTCTCTTTATCTTTTTCTTAAATTAACTTTCTTTTTTTCTCATTAGAATTCAATTATTTATTTTATTAAATCCATAAAGGCCATTGTTTTGTTATTAACTTTACTTTTATCTTTTATTAAGAATTATTATTTAAATAATTATTATTTGTTTGATGTTGTTTATGTCGCCGCATTTCACAAGTGATAGTGAATAGTTCAGCAAAATGTTTAATACTTTAAAAATAGTAAAATCTTTTTTGGTTTATTTTAAATTTTAAAAGAAATTATTAGAAATAAATTATCGAAGATCAGATGATTCGATAATATTAAATTATTTTATCAAAAATATGTTTTATAATGAAACATTTTGTATCGTCTAAAAATGTCCTGAAGAAACGTTCCTAAATAATTTATAGGTAGGTGTATCAAATAATTAATTTCAAAATCATTTTAATTTAAACGGCATGGGACAAAAAACATATTTCTATATTTACGAGGATACTGAAACGCTTTTTTCTTTTCTTTGAGTCGCTTTTGGTTAACTGCAAATCGTTTTCGCCTTTTTATATTGCAAAATAAAAAATTTGTCAATATAATATTTTAAGAAAAAAATTTGTAATAGTGATTAGGTAGGTGGAATAAAAAAACATCTATTTTTTTAAAAGTATTAACCAAACTTACACTTTCTAGGCAAAATTTGTTAAGTGGGTTCAAGATTTTTATTATTTTACTTAAAATAATTTCTAGTGCTTTTTATTGAAGAATTTGAATTAGTAGTATGTCTTGGAACTAAATTGAACTAATAAATTATTACAATCTCTTACACAGTGAGCAAACTATCAGCTCAATGAAGGCTGCATACTGGAACTTCATCCGCTCGCAACAAAAGCAAACATCAAACTCCGTTGGGCAGACTAAAGGCTAGGTAACCGCTGACACTGGGGAATTCGGAAGGCGTTGGCAATTTGTCGCTTGAATAACCCTTGGCGAACGTGAGCCGCAGCGAGAAAGTACTTTTATTATTTATTTCTTACAATGGTTGCACCGTTTATATAACTTAGGGTGTGCGGGTTATATTTTACAACGGGTGTAAGTCATCGATGACAAGGGAGTATAACGGTATGAGCCACGCACGTTGAATTGATTGTAGTATAATTAGTAAGGAGAATTGATAGCTATCATAATACTGCGGATGAATATTGGATAAAATATTTTCAGAACATAATCATCAAGAAGATAAAGGGATTCAACGAAAATGGTTTAAAAACGTGTTCAAAATTTCATTTACCAGCAGTCAAAAGTACAACGTCTTATAGCATTTGGGAGAATGAAGTCCAGAGTAATTTTATTAATTCTATAAATGTTAGTAGTTTTATTTGTAAAGCTGGTTCTCCTATAAGCCATTTGCCGAAAACCCGAGTCTTGGTATGCAAATCCTCGGCAAAACAAAGGAAGCGACAAACATCAATTTCTACACTTGTAGGTTCTTTTGACTTTTGTCGCCTATTGCCTTATGTAGAAGAATAAAATAAATAAAAAAGATAGGTTGTAGATGATAAAAATTCATATAAATAGTACTACATAACCTATAATTTCAATCTTTGTTCTAGATTTTTTATCAGAAACTTTTTAATTTAATTACCTACACATAAAATATCTTTATAAATACATATTTGTGCTATGTTAAATAAAAAATAACAGCTAATTAGGCAAATTGTAGCAGCTAATCCCAAATAACCTATCCACATTGCGTAAGCGCAAACGACGCAAATTTGCAACGTGTAGAAGCACCGTTAAGTTTTTTTTTTCTTGCATTCTTCAAGTTCATAACAGAAAATAGTATAATAATATTTATAAGCTACCCCGTAAGAACATATACATTATAATCTATTGAACGAAATCGATTCATAATTACTTCTATGTTAAGCTGTAATTTTATAGAAATAATAAGAGATAAAAATTTTAAAATAAGTAATAAATATAGAATAATTAATCAATAAAATAAAAAAAAACTGAAATTTACCTTAATGAAAAATTGTTACCATACCTAAATAATTTTATGTATAAATATTGAAATCGTATAAATAAATATAAAAATGTATATATTTATACAAAATAAATGAGTACCGATAGTTGGGATATGAATGGTGAGTTTCGGGAGAGACAAAGAGATCGGAGACCGTTGGTTCGTCTCCGATTGGACATGGCAAAGCGGACAGAATCACATTCAACTTCAAGGACCTTTTTTATACCCCCTGTCGTCTTTTATTTCCCAATATTCCTCATGTATTTTTTTCTGTATGTATATATTTTTTTTATTTACTCTAACCTATGTGTCTTTTCCAGTTTAAAGCTTTTTATACTGAGGAAAAGAAAATACCGAACGGATTTGTAATTTAATGTCCATAAAGGATTGTAAATTTTAATAAGCATCACTTCAGGAGTTTTAATAAACTTAGAACGAGATATGTTGAAATCATAAAACTTGGATTGCAATTATGATAACAAATGGTATACAAATTATGAGATTAAATGTACATTAAATTAAAAGGTTTCAATTTTTTTATTTATTTATTTTTTTTATGGAGCCAATAACTTTCCAATCTTTTTCAACTTGCAATAAAGCTCAATCTCCTCATTTTCAGAACAAACAAAACGATAAAATCGTTTCACGGCGTCTTTTATTTAAAAAATAAAGGAAAAATCAACTGTTTTGAAGATAAAATAAAAATTATTCAGTATCTATCATAAAAAATAATACTTAAAAGAACTCTATCTTTATATTATGAGTTATCTAAACTACTTCAATACTATTTTATTTTATGCTGTTAGTATGTTAATAAAACTACTCAAACGATACATATTAGATCTATAGAAATAGGTTTAAATAAAAAATATATCATAATGAAGACAACAATAATATCATTTCAAATGTATACCAATGAAAGAGTTTTCTATCAAAACTTGGTTTATATGTCAGTATAAGAAAAAGGTTTTTTTATGAAGCTAAATTTCTAAATTAAAAACTTTTAGTTCACTTCAGAATTTAAATTTACCCTTTTCTAATCGGGGTTTGGAATCAATATTTAAAAAAAAATCATTATCTACATTAGATGCTCACATGATAATTTTTAAATTCTGGATTATATCAGAGATAAAAATAAATTTAAAATTATAGAACAAACCCAAGAATTTTGCAATTTTATAGATTAGAAAATCTAGACATACAAGAGAGCAATAATTAATAGAAAATTAGCAATGTCCTTTATTAACGGTATAATGTTGTATTCTTCAAAAATCCCAGGTTCGAATCCAGCTGTGCGTATTCAAGTATTGTTTTATAAATAAGAAGTGTGAATATAAATTATAATTAAAAGCATGAACACACATTCATTTAAAAATTTAATAAATAATTTCAAACATTTTTGTTCGATGAATAAACTTTTATTCCATCGACAAAAAGGTTTACAAAAACAAAATAATAATAATCTTAAATGCAGTGATATCATGAAAGTTTAATTAAGTATATATTGTTAATTTCCACACCAATTATTATTTTTTTTAATATGCTACGGTCCATAACAGTCAATAATAATACAAGATTTTATTGTTTGTAATTATAAAATAATGTTATTGCTAATAACCGATTTATACATAAAAAATAATTTCTATCATAACTAAATTCCTTTCTTGCAATGATCTCCACGTTATACGAGAACATTAATACGAACTCGGAGCATAATGAGAGAATTAATTTATATCAAAGCGCCTCATAAAATCCAATTCCAATTACCAATCAAATAAATAATCCGCTTTAAATGAATCTGATAAAAGGCTTTTAATTTATTTGATGGAGTAATTTAATTAGTCGTATTGAATCCAGGGATTCGTTAAATATTTTTTAAACGGCTTCAGCGAAAATAATAGAACTGTTAATAGGAACAACAAGAACTTAATTACATTCTAAACTTACATAAAATACACAGAACAGGGTAACACCAGTGATTTACAGTGTTCAGTTGTAGATGAAACATTCACTTACCTAAAAAAAAAAATAAAATAAAATAAACTTTCATTATATAATTTATATATACCTATGTGTATTGATTAATATAACTTACAGAATTAAACAATGTATAATTAAATGTGAATCTAGGACGATTTCAAATACAATATATATTTTTCAATATAAATATATAAAAGAATAAATTGTATTTAATTTTGTTGTATTTTGTCCATTTATAATTTCTACTCCTTATTATTTATATTATTTGATGTCTTATATATTTCCTACCATTATCTATACTTATACAATATTTTATATCTTTTTACCTTCAAATGTAACGTAGTTCTTATTTGCCACTTTGCCCACACTCCTCTATCCTGTTGGTCTTTTAATTCCGCCTTCAGCTCATTTTTGTGTTTACATCCATCTAGTGTCTAATTTCCTTTGTTTTGACTTTTTTTCTAATTTTCCTTATTTGCCAGTCTTTTAGTGCTCACTGTGTTTATATTTCTTTTTTAAAAACTTTTTTATTTGTTATTGTTTCCGTTTTTATTAATTGCCCAGTACCTTTTTGTAATTCTTGTTTATTTATACTTTTCACTGTACATTATGTTTTAAATCATATTTAGCCACACCTTAGTTTACTATTATCCCATCTTATCAATTCTCTTTCTTTGTTACATAATTTTTGTCGTTTGTACCTTTTTTAGCGCCAATGAAGCCCTTTAAAATTTGAGTTTTAAAATTTTTTTACCACACCAGATCATTTTCTTTTTAAAAATTAATAATCTTCTTCAGAGGAAATTCGAAAATAAGAAAGTTCGAATAAATCATTAGAAATATCGGTGAAAAAATCGAAAACACGAGAGTAGATTGATTAGGTTGATAGTACGTCCATGATTACGTGCCTCGGCTGCCAACCGATACGTTTTGGAATCCAGCTTACTCATTTCAATAAAATATTTACTGAAACGTAGTAAATTAATTCATTGTATTACTTTTTAAAAAAAGGTCAATTTAAGGCAATTTACAGCAATGGTAATGTTTGCCCAAGCACACTAATCGCTGTCCCAGTTCAAAAGTGTAACACCTCAAAAAATAATTATTTTGAGATATGCATGTAATCTTATCAATAAGGATTCGAAACTGCAATACCTCGAAATATTTTTTTTTACTCAGATTTTATGATGTTTTACTGCATACATCTTACCGTTATGGCTAAGAATACATGCATCTCTTAAAATAACCATTTTTTGAGATCTTATATAGTTGAACTGGGTCAGCCCAATGTTAGGTCTTCAATATATTTCTGTTGACATAATAAAAAATATTGATAAAATAACAAAAATCCGGTTCGGAGGACCACTGAAGTATATGATCCCTGGAAGTGACTAGAGGTTCCGAAGATGAATCTCATATAAAAAAAAAAATATTTAAACCGAATATCAAGCATCTATTTCTGAAGAACCAAACACCATAAATAAATTGGCCATTACAAATAAATTTATAAAATAACAGAATGTCAAAGAAACGAAAAACAGAACTCCTAATTTAAATTAGATAATTTATATCAATTTATAAGATATAATACATTCACAATTATTAATTAATTACTATTAATATTAAAATATTATGTGATGATTATTTTTAATTTTTGTTCATAATTTCAATATTACTTACTCATTTATAGACTTAATCTTCTTATAATACTTATACTTTCCATTTTCTTTCAACATTATTTTATAATTATTCTATAATTCCATTTATTTATTATGGTTGGTATCTTTTTTTTTGTTCTAAGCCCTGATGAAGACTTGTAATTTCGGCCGAATCGATGGCGCTAATAATTCATGTTTTCCCTCATTATGTGTTTTTAACTAATCGCACTCCCAACCATCTTCACCTCATTTATAAACATCCATCATCAACTATTAATTTATTATCGTGAGGATTATTACATTGAAAATTGATTGTATTGAGAAAGAATATTTCATTTAAAGCAGTACGAAATGTCTCGAGAAAAAAAAAAAGTTATAATAACTACAATAATGTTGGAAGAAGATAGTTGACCGCATGAAGTAGATTATACCCTTTGGAAGGGTAAGGGTTAGCTGAAGAAGTGGGGGAATTTTTCACCTGACTTTCCGTTTCTCAACCTCCTCAATTGTCTTATTTGTTTCAATCTGACAGGCACTTCCACTTATGTTTATTTGTTATTTTTATTCATTTTTTAAAATATTTCTCTTCTACATATTACTATACCTCACCTTTGCCATATTTACTTCACCTATCTGTTCTAACTTTTACAACTATCTCATTACCATATTTATAACTAGTTCTAATGAGTATTATTTTACAATTTATTAGTCTAGGTCTGTAATTAGAATTCTATTACACCTGGTTGTATTTATTAGTAACTAGTTTCTAGTCCACCTATATGTATACTTCCTTATATTATTATTATTGTTTCTTTTCATAAACTTTATAAACATAACAATACTTTTGAATTTTTGTTTATTTTAATGTTCTGTCAATTCGATAATGTTTATATCTTGTTTTTTTTCATTTAGCTCTGACCAAGCCCTGTAAAGTGGGGCGAAACGTTGGTTCATATTTTATTTTACTATTTTGATATCTTTAGTTCCGGCACCCGGACTATCTTCCTACAAACTAAAATAGTGATTAAACTTCAAAAAGTTCTACCGAGAACGAGAGAATGAGTATTCCGCAAGAAACGATTATTGTTATCACAATAGAAATAATAGCGAGAGACAAAACCAAGGTTGTAATAAAAAATGATCCGGAACATCACCTAACAGATACTAATCCATTATGCACACAGTATTAACTACCTGGTTCCAATTATCAGTGCTTCATTAAAGTTTTTTCTCCCTACTCCTGTTTCGGTCTCACATTCCCAGACGTTACTACCTGCGTATTCGTCCAATTTACCATCTGGGTTAGTATACATTTCATCATACTGTCTAATACTGATCAATTTGTTAATTTAATGGAAAGATGATGATGATGCTAAAAAACTAACAAACAACTAAAATAATGTAAGAAAGTAAGACAATAGATAACAGGAAATGAAAGTAAACTAAAGTGTGGCTAAAAATGATTTAAAATATCTGAAAGTTTATATAATAATGAACAAAGTAAATAAAAGAAGATATATAGTGAAATATATAAATAAACAAGAATTACATCAAAATATTAGACAATTAAGGAAAATGGGAATAATAATAAATAAAAAGTAAATAAAAGAAAAATATAAAAATACATTAATACCACACCTGGACTACTTTCATCCTTTTACATTACACAGGATCGATCATCGACATTCCAACAATAATAAAATATAATAAAAACGGAGGGGTAAAATAATAATTACAATATTAACTTAAAGTAATATTGAAATAAAATATATATGTAACAAGAGTGGTATTCTTTCAATATTTCTAATTAGTTTCAATATTAACTTTTCCAATTAAAAATTAATGCACAATTATATAAATTTGCCTACTTCACAGATAAATGGATTAACAATCACTTCTACCTGTCTTGTTCAGTAATACGTCTTGTTCTGTACTGTATAGAACTATATGCAAAAAAAAATTATTTCCAAAAAAAATTTAGATTCTTGAATTGTACTAGTGGAAAGTGTAGAATGTGATTATTTCTATATTAATTTTATATTTATTTAAAAATCGTGAAACAAGTCTGTAAGGGAAATTAATTCAAGTGAGCCTGCAATTAATTTAGAAAAATTAAATTTTTTAAGTAAATATATTTTTGAAAACATTATCTGTTTTTATTTTTAATACAGTATATTTTATGAAAAATGTTGTGGTAAATTTGATATATTTTTTATATTACTAGACACCGCATACATTGTAGATAAATGGTAAATAATCTTAGAAAGTACGAACGATAGATAGACGTCTGACAGTTTTATTAACTTACAATTGTCTATTATACATTATGTAATGTATATGTCATTATCATTAATTTACAATTGTAACATTAAATTAAGAATTCGTAATCAGGCTTTCAATTAATCCTTTCACATTATGGCTGACATTTAGATACCAGAGGAGTTGTTTAATTGGCTATTTTATAAACGATTTAATGTTAAATCGAGTTTATTTATCGACCCTCGTTTTATATTTTTGTTTCACGTTATCGGAAACATAAAGAATTAGTAATTTAAAAAGTTAATAACTTTTAAATTGAATACTCCTTCAGGAGGAAAAAGAACAACTTAATGACTCGTAATTTTACAACCCAAAAACCATTTAGCTTTTACTCCATCTTGCCTTTCTTTTTCCTTCTTTGAGGGCATTAATTTATGTTCTGTAATTTAGTCCGTTTCTTTTTGTTTCCAATTTTGAATATTTCCTTCAGACGAAAATAAAAGATCTCATCTGTTGGAATTAATTCGTGTTTAATTTATTTATAGTCAGGGATATTTTTTATTTTTTTTATATTTTAGTTTCTTCATTTAAAAGAAGAAATATTTTAGAAGTTTGTCAAAATTAAAAAATCAATTATAACTAGCCAATCGAGTTAATAAATTCTAAATTCAGATTTTTTTTTTACTGCTAAGAATGCTAATAGAATAAATGTGTTAAAGTTCTAAGAGGTATCTATTAAATTTTATCAGAAAGGGGAAAAATTGTTCTGTCCACAAAAACTAATGAATTTAAAATTCATTTAAACCTCTCCATATAACTCAACTTATGCCTTTAAAAACTAGAAATATTTCTGTACATGGTTTCTTCATTTTTATAATTAGCAGATATTTTTTTATTAATTTATAATTGTTATTGTTTAGTAGCCAATGGCTACGCCATGGAATTAATGGACCGTTTCGCTGGTTATGTATATGTAAATAAAATAAAATCATTATCAATTTTACAGTGCATCTTTATTTTTGAAATAGAAGGGTAATAAGCCTCGAATTAAAACAAAAAAATAAATAAAAATTGACTTGGCGAACGAATTAATTATCTATTTATGAAATTATACTTTCTTATTTTATACTTCGCTGCTTTACTTGAATCTGAATCATGAGAAATCTGACAAAAAGATAAATTTTACATTTTACATATTTAATAGATAGTATTGTAGACTGCGGTAACTTGTTGACGAGCCTCGGGACAGTCTATGGAGGGAACACCTAATTCTAATGGGGAATGAAACACCTGTCTAAGGTCATATTTTTGGAACAAGCCCATTTTTTGCACATGCGCCTCTATTGAAGAGATTTGTATAAAAAAATAGGTTGAATGGTTGTTCAATGCTTGAATTCCTTGAATATTAATATTACTATTGTTTTTAAATATTTTTTAATTGAGTAAATGGGTTAGGATGGTTAAGGAGTTTGGAATGAAAAGACGCATATCTGTTTTGGGCCAGTTCTGCAACGAATGGGATGTTAAGATCTTTGTGAATGAGTTTATTATCAATAAGGAGCATCAAGGATTTTACGTAGGATTTTGGATTGTAACGATTGGATGCGGGAAGAATTTGATGGTTTGATGGAGCCCCAGAGCTCAATTCCTTATGTCCAAATTGGTCTGATTATCGTAGTGTATACTAATTTTTTGTAGTGAATGGGAAGTTTAGAGCGTTTGTCAAGTAAGTGTTGTAGCCATCGGAATCTACGAGCAGTTTCTTGTCGTTTCAGTCTTGTGTGTGGATTCCAAGTAAGTCTCTTGTCAATATGGAGTCCTAAGTATCGAATCTAAAATAATCTGAAAAGTTCGAATTCAATCCTGATTCGGTAAATTCGGTACCTGTCTTAATTACTCTTCGTAACGAAAAATTGGTATGTAGATCAAACATAAAGCCTAATGAACAGTTTATGTTATTTAATTTTATTTATTATTAGTATTATTTTTATTTATTTATTTTTTTGTAGCCACTTAAAACGATTTCTAGTTCCGCTTCTGTTGTGAAGTTATATTTCTATTTGAAAGATATATATTATTTAGAGTACAAATGGTAGCAATAAGACTGAATCATGCACATTCATATCACACAATGTGATTTTGGATTGTAAGGATTGGATGCGGGAGGAATTGGATGGTATGGTGGAGCCCCAGAGCTCAAATCCTATGTCCAAATTAGTCTGATTATCGTAGTGTGTACTAATTTTTTGTAGTGAATGGGAAGTTTAGAGCGTTTGTCAAGTAAGTGTAGCAATCGGAATCTACGAGCAGTTTCTTGTCGTTTCAGTCTTGTGTGTGTATTCCGTTTTTAAATATCATTTTTTTTATGTTTACTAGTCCATTATCTTAAGCAATATGCTGAGTTGTATTCGATTAATTTAGCGATTGAATTATTTTTTAAACTGAAAGGCCTTGGTCCCATACGACCGCCATCCAATAGGAAATGGAAATGCAGGTGGATCCTAAAACCAAGCAAAAGATTATAGTATTTCTCCAGAACGGGTACTGTTCGCTGTTCGCTGTCTATCTCGTTCAACGAAGAGCTGGAATTAAAATAGTAGATGAATTATGACGTGGAAATGAAGGGGACTAGCGCCATATATAATTATAGAGAGTAGAGCAAAAAGATGAGAATGAAATAATGAAAGATAAAAGCTTATAATCTTGTACCTTTTTATTTCTTTCGAGAACGTTCTACGTAAGCAAGATAATTTGCTTTCACCGGCCACGGGGAAACGACATTATGTAAGCTTTGTATGCGTGTTGTATGTTGTTTAATGGAACCCAAGCCCTGTATCGGCCATGTATTGATTTAATATCCCTTTTTTATTAATTTATTTTATGATAAAAAAAACTCACTTTTCAATCTGATATAGGAATAATATTTAATAATTTATATTACATAAGAAATTTATAAATTGAAACTAAAACTCTGAATAAGCGCGGCAGTAAAGTAATGGACACCATACTATAGCTGATAATTTTTACTTCACTTACCTATATATGCAATATATAGTAAGGGTTCTTGCAATCGTGGAAAATTTAGAATTTTCGACGAAAATACATGTTTTGAAGACTTCTCAATTCAAATAACCAAGGATCGAAAAATTGTTAAAAAATTGAACAGTCAGAGGAAACTAAAATAACATATTTTAGGCGGTTATATGCCTGGGATATGACAACTTTATTATTTTTTTTTTTCGTTTAAAAAATGACATCCAATATGGTCCGACCAGAAGAGAACATCTATCCATCGGTGCCAAAATAACACATAGAAATAATTGATATAAGTGAAATGTAATTATTATAGATTAGACTATTAGGGCGTTGTGGAGGCTATAAAATTTTTAAACTAGATAAGTACAATATGAATTGATCTCCAGTGATACAATTAATAATTTAATTAACAACTACTAAAATGAAAATATAGTAAAAAATAAAAATAAAATAATAATTATTAAAAATAAAAATAATAATAATAATTAAAATAACTGAAAGGATTTTTCTGTGAATAATTAAGCTGCAAATTTAAAATTAGTGAATTAATATAATCATGAGAATAAAACATGATCTAGTAATATCAATTAATGAGCACATACATACATTGCTAATACAAACAAAATTTATTATATTAAATAAATTATGTGGAGTTAAAAAAAATACAGGCAGATATGGTCATTTGACGAATCAAAATCAATTATTGGAAATCATATAAATAAGAAATTACTCAGTTTTTTTTTTTGTGGTTTATTTATTTATTAGTTCTTCTGGTAAATGATCCAACGAAATGGTACGATACAGTTTAATGTACGTTTACCAAATTTATTGTTATAGGATGGTTAGATAAATTTAATTTTGTTTCTAACATCTTTTAGATTTTTTTTCTAGGTAAATTATCAATAAATTGTTTAGATAATTCTATAAAAATAAAATAGTTTAGGTGGTAAAGTACCAACGATAACATTTTCTGTTTTATTATTGCGGTGCTTTATTGTTCTTAATGTTCGATTTTGCACCATAACATTCGATCCCATATATTAATATTGATTCAAATAATGTTTTGTACACTATTATTAAAGTTTCTGTATTATGTATAAATTTTGAGATTGATTGACTAAAATGCCATTTTATATAATCGATTTTTCACATTTATTTTGATTTTTTCAAAAACGGCTCGATCAACTAGAAGTGCCTCTTAAGAGAATCAATTTATTACTTTTTTTTTCGATTTTTTCAAAAACGGTTAGTACGATTTTTATTAAACTCGACATGTGCATGTAGAATTCAATACTTCTTAATATCAGCTAGGTCGTATCCTCATAGAAATTGTCCGACAAGGCTTTAGTGATGACTTTGTAAAAAAATATTTCTCATATGTATCTTTAACTTTATTTATTTGAAAAAAAAATTTCAAAAAATTTTCATTGTTAGCAATAATGAACAATAGGCAAATACAAAATATTAAAGTATCTTATTAATAAATGAGAAAAAAAGGAAAAATAGAAACATCAGATTTGAGAAAAGCCAAGTCCGTTGGATATTCCTCAAGTGCATTACATCTCGGTTATGTCTTGTTACATTGTATTCCTGGCAGGAAAAAAATTCTAATCGTTATTTCCACCCGAGAAACCCTTAAGTAAGAATTTTTATAACGGAAAAATAAAAAGGTTTTCAGTTATTTTATCTCAATTTTGTATTACTTTAATGAAAACTATGTAAATTATCAGTGAAAATTGATAAAAATTATAAAATAAATTTATAGTTCATTCAACTAGCTTTAATTTCCTGGCAGACTATATGTCCAATGGTTCATGAGATAGTTTTTCATACACCAAAAGTTTTCTTTGAATAACTAGAAATTATCATGTTAATTTATTTTAGCAAATATCATGAAAACTACTACTCCTACTAATTATTAATTAATTTATAGCACCTTAATGTAGCTTTAATTTGAGTGTTAATAGACGTATGTACGTCTCATGGTTTCTGAGATAAAGATTTCTCACTGACGATTGATTTTGCTGTAATATTTCATGTGATGTTATTTTTTTAAAAAACTGTTTCTCGGGAACTAATGAACGTAAACAGCTCTGTTAAGGCCATATTTTAACAAATTTATTCTACTTTAAATGATGTTCTGTTAGATTTTGTAGTGTTGTAGGTAGTTTCAAAGATATGGAGCTTTGAATGAAGAATTAATTAATTAACTTTTTTCTGAAATCTTGACAGTTATGCTTGATTTTGATAAAGTTCCTAATATAGTAATAAACCCCTCAACGGTTGTAATATGGACTGTTTTTTTTAATTTAAAAATAAAACAATATATATACAGATAAAAACTGATGATATGACGACCCATGATTGCAAATACTCATCAAGCGGTCAATATTTCCTGTAAATACTCCCTTTGTATAAATAAATAGACTGAAGGCCATAAGTTAGCAGTTAGCCGAGAATAAAATTAGCATCACTTTAAAATAAACAAAACTCTTGAATAAATTAACATTACTTAATGCATTTTATGAATACATTTGCATAATCCTCACTTTTAGATTGTTTAATAAATGAATTACTTAAGTTTTTTAAACGAATAATTATACGGTTAGAATCGATAAATATTTTTAAATGTTTTTAAAATTCATCTTCAATCATTGCTTGAATACTCTTCTTCATGAAACGTATTTAAACACCAAACCATGAAGATTCGTTCCAATGGAAGTTTTATCGATCTATCCTTTATCTGATTTTCTACTTAAAGAAAAAAAAACACTTTATTCATAATACTTAATATCACAAATATCTACATACATCTGTCCAGTACGTCCCTCCAAACCAGACATAACCCAATCTTCCTATCTACGTTTCGGTTTAAATCTCGGACGTTTCCTTGTCGATTCAGAGTTTAATAACATTTTAGGGATCCGTCCCACAACCCTACACGCCCATCCAATTGGACACCGCAATGCTATAACCCGAATTATATTTACCGGGTGCAGTTCCCATAATTCAAGGGCTGTCCGTGGCTCAGGTGGTTGAGGCGCTCTTCTTTCAATTCAGCGCTGTGTAAATTCCTAACCCTTAAGCAACATTTCGCCCTACTTTGCAGGGCTTCATCAGGGCTAAAAAAAGATACAAACAACTAAAATAATGCAACGAAGAGAATAGATGACATGAAACAATAGTAAACTATGGTATAGCTAAAAATGATTTATAATATGTGAAAGGTTATATAAAAATGGACAAAGTAAATTAAAGAAAACAAGAAAAAGATTTCTTTAAAAAAAACATTTTTTGTAAATTATGTTTATTTATATTTTGCATTGTATATCTCAGTTTTTATTTTCTTTAATTTACGTTGTTCATTTTTTATATAAATTTTCACATATTTTAAATCATTTTTAGTTATACCTTATTTGACTTTTGTTTGATGTTATCTATTCTCTTTGTTACATTAATTTAGTTGTTTGTGTATTTTTTTTATGAAGCCCTGTAAAGTGCTAGTAAATAATATAACTCAGATCGCATTTACTTACTGCAGATATTTAATTCAGTTGTAAATATCAAGAAATATGTTTTTTAAAAATTAATAAACAAACACCTTAATGCTCCATATGTAACCGATCAAACCCGAACCAGATATCACTCCTTCCATTATAAACTCCCTAGCCACCCAAACCCGTTAGTTTCTAACCTTGCTTCCTCTTCCATTCCTGACAAACCTCCGAGGTGCCTGAAAAGAATATGGCCACGAGACCTGCTAATGTAACATGTCATTAGAGTGCTACCAATGGGTAGTTTCTCTACTCGCCTGCAACACTCCAATTTAACTGAGGTCAAATTTACTAAATGAATTATAATGTACAGTTGGAAATAAATAAATAAAAATAAAAAAGTATTTAAGTTCTATGGTGACTAGAAAAAACAAAATTGATGAGGAAATAAAAGTGAGGTTAAAGGCGGGAAAGACTATTTAAAAAAGCTATTTTTCCATTTCGAAATTGCTTAGCTCGCGCCCTCTGTCTAAAAAATTAAAAATTAAAATTTACAAAACTATTACTCTTAATGGATGTGAAAGGGTAGCACTAAGAGAAGAACAGAGCCCTAAAGTTTTTTAAAATTTTCTTTTTGACCATAATTGGACCATGTTCCTTTTGTATATTGTACACAATAAATCAAGGATCTTCCAAAAACATTTTTTGTAATATGAATTACTTCTTACATTGAACAGGAAAACCATTGCATCCATAGCGTTTTAACATTACGATGACGTTACAAGCAGCTCTGGGACAAACATAACTCCCTCTAACGTAATCGTACGGTGTTAACTAATGTTCAGTACCTACTGATAATTTTATGGCACATTGAAGCAGAGTGATATAGAATTAAGGTTAAAATGTTTCCAGGATAATTCCGTTCCCGCCATCACGAAAGATCCGAATCTTATAGCGCTTTGTCATGAAAGTCAGTATTGTTCAATAAATAATCTCAAACGTGATTTAGAGCCCTCATTGGATTTGGTATTCATGCAATCTGATATAGATATAGATATCGTGCCCTTGGTTCTATTATAGCCCGTTAATACGCCTTCAGAAATGTTTGCTTTCATTACACCGAAATCGGTTTGATTCAAAATTAATTAATTCCATTGACTATTCGGGATACGGGATGTATTGAATCGATGTATGATCTGAAAGGTACTATTATCGGCACAGGGTTTTAATGTATATGCAATTACGAACAGTTCTCAATAGAATAGCAGTCGTATGTCTTATTTATAAAAAAAAAAATATTTATTTATTGAAATCTATTAGTGTATTAAATAAAATTTACAACTAGTAAATGTGATGAAAGTTACATCATGATACAGTCTTCTGAAGAACCTTACCATTGGTAGAGCCCTAATAAGGTAAAAGTAGAAGGTCTTGAGACCATATTATTTTCATACAACTTATAAGGCATAGAAGAGGAAGCAAGGTTAAAAACAAGTGGGTCCAGGTTGTGGGTATACAAGGTAGTTAGGTATTTTCTGAAAAGTTCTTGGTAGTGAAATAAATGCGTTTATTCAATTTTATGTTTTTATAAAATCTCTCTCTCTCTCTCTCTCTCTCTCTCTCTCTCTCTCTCTCTCTCTCTCTCTCACACACACACTCTCTCTCACTCACTCTCCCTCCGGGATCGTAAACCATACAAAAATAAACAACAATAACTCGATAAAGTTTCGTAGTAGTTATAATCAATTTTAAATCAGCCTCCCCCTCTCTCCTGTTCCACTCCTCACCAGAAATGTTTATCTCGATCACATAAATTCCGTTAAGAATGGACAAAGTTTTCCTCCGAGGCAATTGTGGATCTTGGCGAACTCTAATGACCCAAAAGTTATATTAGTTCGGTATTTATTGCTCCACTAGCAGTGAACTAACCTGTGTATGTAGTTTGCCAACTCGAGAATACATTTAGCAGTTGCAGTGCGCTCGTGCGGATAGACTGGAACTGATATCGAGGGATTTATTCCAAAGGGGGAGAGGAGGAGGAGCAGGGGGAGGTGAAATTTGAGGAGGAATTTATTGTACTTTGGTAACTAGTATTTAGCGTCTATAGAAAACTATAAGTAAAAATCTAATTGTAACCATAAAGTAATTGTTCCAATACAATAAAGCATCAAAAAAATTTTTTTTTCAGAAATGTATTATTTTTTGTGACTTTTTATATCACTCAAAATGAAGTACCTGCTTAATTTTCGTTATGATAAATTAAATATAATCACTAAACAGCAACAAAAAAAAAAATTGTTAAATCAATTTTATTATTATATAAGTAGTAAGATTGAAATAGAAATTATATTAAATTTTTTTTCAGAAAAGTATTATTTTTTGTGACTTTTTATATCACTCAAAATGAAGTACCTGCTTAATTTTCGTTATGATAAATTAAATATAATCACTAAACAGCAACAAAAAAAAAAATTGTTAAATCAATTTTATTATTATATTATATTAAGTAGTAAGATTGAAATATAAATTATATTAAAAAACACACAATATAATATGTTTATAGATATAATGGTATTAATATTACTTGGTATTAACGTAGCACAAAACTTATATATTTCGGTTAAATAAGGGGTGGAAATCCTTTATTTATGTTGATACAATACGCAGGATGCGTATCAGTCTTATTAGATATGATATGAACAATAATATATATTAATTAACAAATATATAATACTTTTTTCCCTACGATTACCTGCCCCCCCAAAAAAAAATAAAATAAAAATAAAAACCATAATATGTTGTTTGTTTTATTACTAATTTTATTCCATTTTTTTATTTTTTTATTTTCCCTTATTTTTTCTCTTTGTTCATAACTTTATCAGTACCTTATTCTTTTTTAGACAAAGAAAAGTCAATTATAATTATAAACGTTTAATTTAAATTTATGCCTTATTCAATGTAACGTATTCACTACCAGTAAGCACTCAGAAAAAAATTAATGATAACGAATTTATTAATAATGAATTTTAGGTATGATTTTATAATGTAATAACATATCTTGGTTAAAATTGTTAAGTTTTAGTTTTTTCATCTATTTATTATTACCTTAATAATTTGAATTTTCAGAAATATTTTTTAAAAAGTCAGTAATTAATTAGGTTAGTTGCTTAAATAAATAATAATATTATTAAAAATAAATTTTACCAAACAAAGGTTAAATTAAACTTCTTTTAATTTAATATAATGAAAAACAAAAAGGAACTAAAACTAATTTATTTTCACCAGTTGTAATTAATAAGTTTTCCTTTTTTAATAAACTTTTATAACTGGGTCGCTCAGACTAATAATATTGTACAAAAAGGATATATTTTTAATTAATATTTCCCAGTAGGAAGGAACGGGAGTGGGGCAAACCTGTTATTTTAATAACCATCTCTTTAAATTAAAAAAAAAAAAAAAAAAAAAAAGAAAAAAGGAAAACTAAATACTCCCTCAAGTAAAATTCTAATTAAAGTTTATGAATATCTGGAATTTATATGCAGCGGATAAATCTGATCCGGTTTATATTCCTTGTAGGGATAACATTATAGCATATAAACAGGATAAAATAATAACAATTTAGAGAATCAACTCAGAGACAGTCCTTACATTTTACGACGTCCATTCGGCCATCACAACTAGGATCATGGGCTTAATATCAGCGCAATTAAGAGCGAGTTCTATAAAATCTAAACTAGTCTATAATATTCAACCTTATTACCCACTTAAATAAACAGGAGAAATTAAAGTAGCGCACTTAAAAATTGCAAATGGGCTTCGTTTAACGGCTGTAATATTCCATCATAATAGAAACCCATTTTATTACATATTTAATTCTTATTAACTTATGTCTAATAAAAAGGAAATTTCATGCTGAGGGAATTGAGTAATTGAAAAAACAAATAATAAGAGTTTTTTGTTCAAATAGGTAATTATTATTCATGGCTACATTGGAAATACGTTTAGGTTTTAAGGACGATACCCTTGGTCCTATCCTATTTTATTTAGCAACACAAAGTGCCATTAAAAAAGTGATGCGTACAGAAAAGAATTTAACACAGAGTGGTAAAATACGCCAATGATTAGTTTATTGAAGTAAAAGTGAGGAAACTATACTATTAAATACAACTACAAGAGATTAACAGTATAAACTTCTAAGGAATTAAGTCTCGAAATAAATAGAGATTAAAAAAATTGAATCATATGAAATATAAGCAAATATTCAAAGCTTACAATATTTCAGCAATGGTAGCAACCGAGAGAGAAAGTAACACTTCATTATACAAGTTATAATGCAAAACTGCTTTGGGTTATTATGTTCTAGCATACACGACATCAAGTAAAACAATTATTTTTAATAACCTATATTAACTTATATATGTACATGTATAGTATTAAAAAATAAATAAATAAATCTATAACACTACAACCAATGTAGGGTCGGGAGCATATTACTTAGTACTGAACCAACGGTTATGCAAAAAGGTGATTTCCTCAGAATCACTCTCCACCGCCCGAATTTCACCTAATTAAAGAAGCACACTCCACGAGGCTGGGTGGACCCACAGGGCTGACTCAAAGCTACAGTGAAACATCTGCCACAGCCGTATTCGAAACCGGATCCTTAGAGTAAGTAATACAGTGCTTTAACACTGAATCACCCGCTCCCATCGGTACAATATAAGTTAAATTAATCTTAAATACATGATATTTATATTTTTTTTTTATTCTATTGTTAATTTTTTTCTAGATTATTTTTTTATACCTCTCTAACTATATATTTTTCTTTTGCAAATATGCATGGGAATTTAACGAAAAATAAATTGTTACAATCTTAACCCTTTTACTACTATTTATGAAAAAAATTAGAAAACAAAATAGCTTTAAAATCTCTTAATGAGGTCTTAAGGATGGAAAATACGAGTTTTTGCATTTTAGGGACGAATGGATTGGAAAATGGATTATATCCCAGTGGTAGGGGAAAGGCGTTCCAACGTTTTCCTCTGCTGGAGGCAAAGTGTTCCAGTGATACAATGTAGGAATCCCATTTCCCGCAGTTACTTTACTTTACAGACAATTCAAAGCGTCCACTGGGAAGATTTGTTCCACTAGGAGTGAAAGGGTTAAATATTGTTACAATATATAAGTATAACTCTAATTTAGTTCCGCACATAGGACACTGAATTTAAATATGATGTATTTAACTAGAATTTAAAAATGAAAAACTAAAAAATATTAAGACGGGTATAGAAGCAAATGAAAATATTAAAATATACAAGCGAAACGTGCAAAATGTAACAGATATTTCTATCTACTAAGTTGACATTTTTCTAATTATAGAAAATTTAATTGGATTATAATAAATGGTTTTTTGCTTATTGTCCTTCGCTATTTTTTTTTTTTTCAATTTCCTCTAAAAATTATTTTTTCAAACGCATTTACCGCTATGTTCAATGAACCATTTGAATCACTTCTAAACTTAGCATAAATCATCTCTGAAAAGGCATTCCGTAATTCGCTAACTGGGGAAGCAGGATCCGTAACTATTTCTCCAGGTGGGCAGTCCATTGCCCTCAAGGAATCTTCACAATCCCAGTCACTAGAGGTTCGCTAGGACCGTAAGTCATAGGATTTATGACTCACTGTGTCCAACGGGATAACTTCAGAGGAGCATCTACACTAATATTAGTACATAAGAAGTGCTAGGATAGGATCAAACGTTGTTGAGCACTAAAGAAAATTTATCAGATCGAAGAATAAAAAAAAAGGAAAAATAATAAATTATTAAACTGTATTGATAATACATAAAATATTCAATAAAGGGAATCGAGGACAAATGATAAGTGAAAAGACTCATGAATCTTCAAGGTTATTGAAATATTAATGTTTTTACTCCATTTATGAAAGGATATTATTATTGGACGCCGTTCTAGCTTGGTGTATTTTTTATTGTGCGTTTTTATAAATTAAGAAGTTTTTCCTAGTATAGTTAAGTTATTGATAGTCTGTACCTCTACAAACGATGAAGGGTCAGGGATTCTATACATTGCAGTATATTTCTGGTTACATTTAATTAGTAAGGAAGTACTGTTAATAGACCAACGGTTGTGCAAGGAGGTGATTTGGTCAGAATCACGCTCGACCGCCAGACTTTTACCTAATTAAGGGTACCCAATTTCAGGAGATTGGGTGGACCCCAGGAGGCCCTCAGAACCCACGGGGTTGATTCACGGCTACAGTGAAACAGAAACCATTTTCTGCCCAGCCTTATTCGAGGCGGGTCCTTGAAGTTAGTAGCATCGTGCCAACCTTATTACCACATATTACCATATACCCTTACATAAAGGATGATATCAAAGATAAAAATAATATTTTTTTAGCTCAAATTGTTTAAAACACTTTCTAGGTATCACACCAGAGACATATAAATTGAGAATCGATAGAACAGTTTCTCAAGAAATAATTACAAAGTACATACGGACCGATTAAACTGATTCAATACAATAATTTTCATGATTTTGAGCTCACACTCATTTCAAAATCACGGTATCCCATTGAACAATCTGTGCAATCAAATTTTAAAATAGGTTGAGTCAAAAAATGATATATTCTTTTAAAGAACAAAGCATGTTATCAGACCCCCATAACACACCTCTCAAGTTTTGGCTCCACCATAGTCGGGTAAAAACGTAATAATAAAAAAAAAGAAATTATGTATATTATTGTAGGAAGATAGTCCGGGTTGCTGCCAATAAAGGTATCAAAAAAGCAAAAGAAAACTATTGTTAACGAACGTTTCGCTCCACTTTATAGGGCTTCGTGAAGGCTGTCTGATTGTAGACAGTTCAGTTGTCCTTTGTACTACTATCAGACAGACCTGACGAAGCCCTACAAAGTGGGGCGAAACGTTCGTTAACAATAAATAGGTTTCTTTTACTATTTTGGTTCCTTTATTGACCGACACCCGGATTTTCCTTCATACGGTCAACTATCTTATATTATTATGTAGTGTTTGCCTGTTTTTAATATTTCCTTTAATTTTCTATACTGTTTATTTTAAAATTATTTTCAAACGTAACGTACTTTAACTACCAACCCCCACTCCTCACAATACATCCAGTCAAAACGGTTCATTCTGTCCTGACTTTGTAAAAAGTAGTATTTATTTGACCGTACCCGGCTCATCATACATCTATTTTAATAAAAAAAAGTTTTCATTTCAATAATCCTTTAATTAATTTGCAATCAACGTTCAAAGTCCAATTTCTTTAGCATGAACTAAATTAATTATGTCTCCAGATGAAATGACATTTCAAATTTACTTTACTAACAACGGCAAAAGAGAGGGGAGGGTGTACGAAAGAGAATCAATTTAGCAAGAACAATAAAAATAAGGTATTGTTAATAAAAGCAGTTAAACTTTATCCATTGTATTTTCCTGCCTCCTTAAATGGGAACTTAATCAAGGGAATTAAGAACAAATGGAAAGCAATATAACTTTGTACATGGGTAAAGAGGAGGTGGGGAGTTGGCGAGCACTTTGGCAAAACTTAAATGAACAAATTATCTTAAGTTTGAGCCGAGGGCCAAAGCCGCTTTAAAATTCCGATGTCCTTGAGGGGGAGATGAGGGGGTAAGAGACCCCCTTTCAGTTACAATAGAATAGAGGGAGTTCGGCGGCAATGGTCCGTCTAATTGTCGGTCGCTTTAGATCTGTTAGCGGTCCATCCACTTCATAGTCAGTTTGTTTTCAGGTGTATTACCGATTCTTCGGTTTTTGTTTCTTCTTTCATCGGTACTTATTTGATTATTACAAAGTTTATTTTCATCCTTACATTTACTATAGAGAATTCGCGTAATAAAGTTTAATGAGTAGTGTCTTCATCATTAATGCGTTTTATGCTAATATTTGGATCTAACAGAGAACGGAGTAGAGCGAGTACGACGCCCGGATTCGGATCAGGTTGTGGCAAATAATTACCTATCTATTACTTTAGTCGTGAGTTAATCCTGTGGATTCAGAAGTCCTCCTGGGACGCATCTATTCTCTAATAAGTAGATATTCTTTATGAGTAAGTGTGATCATGAACCGCTTAACAATAATCACCAATTCGAGGCGTTTCTGTTTCTTCGGGATTTCGTAGATTATTACTTATCGTTTGTTTTCATCATTATATTTATTGATATAGAATTCGTAATAACGTTGTAAAATTTAATGAGCAGTGTCTTCTTCATTACTGAGCGTTTAGCTAATATTGAAAATTATAAAGGAGCGGAGTAGCTCAATGAGTGAGGAGCCCGGGTTCAGATTTGGCTGTGGTAGATAGTTATGTATCTGTTTAGTTATAAGTCAACCCTGTGGGTTCAGGAGCCCTCCTGGGACACATCTAGCCTCCGAAATTGGGTATTAAGGAGGAAATAGGTGGCTGCTGAGCGTGATTATAAAAAAATCTCCTTATTGTACAACTCTAGGGAAATTACTTTCTCATAAATTATTGAATTCCTGATCTTTAATGGGTAAAAAATTTCATGGTTGCTATGGTTAGGATTATCGAGGAAAGTTTGATACAAAATAAAGCAATTACTAAAACATATCTCTTTTCTCAAAATTTAAAGCATTTTTGATTAACGATATAAGATAGAAGCTTAAAACCACGTGTAATTAGTAATTATCAAGTATTTGCCAGAAGCACCTAATGTGAAAAGATAAGTCATTTAAAATATTGACCTTGTTAAGAATCATAGTGACGTGAAATCTGAAAACCTATCACAATTAGAAAGCAATGTTTTAAACTTTATACGAAGCTATAAATTAAACTAAATTACAAAAACAGCTTCAATTTTTCCTTTAATGTATAATTGTTTATTACGTTACCAGACGTAAACTCGTCGTTACCTTCCTTAAAGAGATTATTTTTGCTTTCAGCACAGCGTGCGTATTGTTGCACATTTCAGATTATTGGTTTGAAGTAAATTTTCCGTAAAATAAAAAGTATCCGTACTCCACAATAAAACTTCCATGGAATAAAAAGATAAATCTTCAAATTAAAAAAAGATTGTATAATTATTTCATTACAATATACGTATATCCCGGTGAATATTAGAGCAAAAACTGACTCCATACGCCGTAATAGTACATTACACCTAAGGAAATTGTAATAGACAAGTAATCTCGGCTGTTCACATGCCGTGACAAGATTCGAGAATATCACGTGGGAAGAGAATGAGAAGCAACACTACCATCGCGTTATCGTCGCGTCAAGTCTGACATCGTGACGAAAAGGCTTATTGTGGACCTCCTATATGTGTCGCAATATGGAAGAAGTAAAGCATAAAAAAAAACCTAATTATTCGGTTTTGCCTTTGTCACACATTACATAAACAGGGGCTGAGCAGTGGCCCTTTCATAACGCCACTGGTAAACATCAATCGGTATTTTTTGTGAGCACACGCTCCGTATCGGTCACGACTCGGAGTACTTTCACGCTATTATCTATACACGGTTGGTCACGGGTCAGCTGAGCACTGTCTAATGGGAATGTCTTAATGCAAGAAAGTATTCAGTGGGATCTTCTAATTTAAAAAAAAAAGTTATGCCCAACCTCCTTACTACTGTACCTACAACAGCTATTTTGAAACAGTACAGTACCTAGCTTATACGATACATGTACTGTACAATGTTAATAAGGGTTATTCCACGGAAACCATGACTAATCTTTATCCGTATACCTTTCAAATTTTATCAGAACGATTGCATTCCTATTATTTCTAGAGAAAAGCACTAATATATTTATAGACGTTTTCAATTCCTCAAAAGTCGTTCAAATCCTATGATCGGACCTCCATCCAACTCCCTCTAAGCGTCTCTAAAGCTAGTTATAAAACATTAATCGCTATGCACTAGCCTCATTTTCAGGTTACATAAAATGCAGAGACCTAGAAGTATTTCCTAAAATGCAATAAGAAGATTTCTGGTAAAATATAATTACAGTTTGTTCATTCAATTCCTGAGTTTTTGTACGTATCGCAATCTAAAATAGATACTTTAAAATCCACATGGGTGGGTTCGGTATGCTATTATTATAGTCCAAGAGCCTAGTGGTAAAAAAGTCTGTTATTGTACCCCAATTTTTTATTACATAATATGTGTGTGATATATAT
>NW_027107159.1:1826527-1848266 GCF_000696795.3 Halyomorpha halys
TTATAGCACCGGAGTGGGCATCCTCTCCCACTCCCGTGTAAAAAATATTCCGTATACTAACTAGTCAGATGATAAACGCTTTAAATGTAACAATGTTGTTTTCTTTTAATATTTATTTATTTATGGATTGAAGCCTGTTTTAATGGTTTATAAACACTTATATATTGACAATTTTTTTCTTGTTTAATTTTAAAAGTGATCCTATCAATCCTTATTTTAAACGTGCGAAGAATATCTGGCGCGTGAATTGAAGAATTGATGAGTCTGCCAAGTATAGTTAGGGGAAATACAAAATGGAGGTTGTTTCAAAATATTTTAAAAAAATTAATTTTTCATTCGGAGCTCTACATCTTTAAAACTACTTACAATACTAGAGCCTAATAGTACATATAGGACATCGTTTAGAGTAAGAAGAGTAAGTTTGCTAAAATATAGGACTGTTTACGTTTAATAGTTCCCGAGTTATAGTTTTTTGAGAAGCAACATTTGATGAAATATATACTGAAAGATTTTTCAAATTTATGAGTGAATTTATTGTGGGAAATCTTTATATCAGGAATCATGAGACATACAGATACATATTATCCCTATAGAGCGAGTTTAATGTGCTATAAAGTAGTTTATGGTAAACTGTTTGGTGTTTATCATAAACAAATGTATCGTTTCTAGAATGGAAGATTTTTTTATTTTTCTATTTCCATTATTAAACAAAACTATGACACATATTGTCTATTAATAATGACCTTGTTGAATTTTTATTTAACTCAGGCATTTTGTAATAACTACAAATAAAGCAGTTTTATGCTTTTAATAATACACTGTTTAAAAAAATTACGTTATTTGAAAATAAATTAAATAATTAAACATAAAAAAGAATCATTAAACTATAGCAGAATTATACCTCATTTTTTTTTAATGAACAATAAAATATTAAATTTAATTTTAGATGTGTGTTCAGAGAGCGAATGATAACGAAAAACAATAAAATAGAACTAAAAGGGTCATAAAAATATTAAAAAAAAAAAAAAAAGGAATGATTTATTGACAAAAGGGTCCGAAGAGAGGAATCATTAATTCATGGGAACACTTCATCTATTCCTTCCATCGATTTACGATAAGTCCGATAGTGCTTTCGAATATTTTCCAAAGATAATAATTTCTTAAAACAATATTCTCTAAATTTAGTACTCGGTGTCTACTTTATGGCTTCCTTTATACTTTATGGTCAAGTACTTTTTAGTATCGGATTGATTTGCCTATGTCTTATATTAATAACGTTCTCTGGTTCTATCTCATAGCACTAAATCATCTCTTGCATTTGATGCCGTATGAATTATAAAAGGTAGAAAATGATAATATCTCGGTAGATCAAATTACTTATCTAATATATAAAAATTAATATTTGTTGGTACTTCATGGGCTGCCGTACCGTTCATCCGGTTCTGAAAGGGCTTTTTGCAAAACATTTAGGATTTTCCCGGGAAGGTTATAAGCTATTTTGATGTTTTCGGTAAAAAGAAGTAATTAACAAAAAAAATATATAAGTAAAGTAGGTCAAAAATTTTATTTTTAGTTATAAGCAAATCATATTCATTTTTCATTTAATCTCTTAAATACCATTTTTTTTTTTAAATTTAAAATTAGGAATTTATCACCACGATTTATTTAGGAGATTTTTTCCCCTTTTCGTCTTTGTCATATAATCGTTCATAAATCTTCGGGGTTTTATCCAATTCCTACTTAAACAGAACCGTTGGAAAGCTGAATGTCTGCTCCTTCAACCAAAATTAGCAAACTTTAATTTAAGATTTAATGCCCTTATAAGGTAGAAATAATGGTTTAAATAAATAAGAACTTTTCGACCGTTTGATTTAACATATCCAGTTCCAATCGGTTTAATTAGATTCGGTGTGTATGCTCTTTGGTTCAGTTTATAATGCTTATTCGTGTTTTTTACCAATTCTTTATTGTTTAAATAAAATTAATTTATTCAATTTTAATCTCAAAACAATTTGTATTTTATTATAAGTCCGAAATTTCGGCCAATTCGGAGGATCTTAATACAATTTTTAGAACCAAATAAATTAAAAAAACTTTATGCAAGCTATTCTTCCCATGTCATTAATTTCAATCGACAATTACCATATTTTGCCAATTGAACATATTTAATTAAAAATTATATATATGTTTTTTAAAATTGATGTGGTTCTAAAATTGTATTAAAATAGTGGATAGCCTAATTGGCCGAAACGTCGGATTTATAAAAAAATATAAATTGCTTTGAGACTAATATTGGATAAAATTAATTTTATTTAAACAATAATAACCACTCTGAAGAATGCGTAAAAATTATATATAAATAATTATTTTATTCTTTCTTTTTTTTTTTTTTTTTTTTTTTTTTTTTTTTTTTGTCAAGTTTCTACTGAACACCTTTACAGATCCACGATGGGAAGGTAAAGATTTATTTACTAGGGCCTTTGCAAAATCAATATTGTTTGCCCCAGGATTCGAATTATTTATGACCCTGAAAAAGTAAGGAACGTCGTAATTTATTCCGTTAGTCTAAATGTAATTTTATTAATACGTAGAGGAATGTCAAATATTCATAATTACTATACCTAATACAATAAAAGAATAAAAACTTTTAGCAATGTCATATTCTCTTGAAAATCATAAGTAAGTTTTTAAATTTAATATTTGTATCCTGGATTGGTATATTCCTTGTTTCTAGATACAGTTTTTAATATTCCATACATCTTTCGCACGGTCTGTACCGGGTTTTAATTTTTTTTCTTATTTTTCTGAGCAGCGGAGAGTAAAGAAAATAAAATGCATCCATAAAGACTCGGTAATTTCACGAACTGACAGTAATTCGCCAAGAGATGTGGTAGGTAATGCGGTAGAAGAACTCGGACATTTCTTCAGTACTGCATCAGGGGGATTTATCTTCCATTATCCGGTTTTTCAGAATAATTTCGCGATTTCGGTACCGTTAGTGGGGGTCAGTGTACGTAAATAAGTGAATACGTAAAGACTGTTGTAAAAGATGACTTTAATACTTCAGTTATTAGTTGGCAGATTTACAGAAAAGTTTTCAAAACAAAAAAAAAAGTTAGAACATAAATTACAATTTACTTATTTAAAATAAATTGCTTGTGTTTGATTGGCTGTCCGTCATGTATTGATTTTTAATTTATTATAAACCAAATTGTTCTTTTCTCAACTCAAAGCATTTCTTAGAATCGGAGATTGAATAGATAAAATATCCCTAAACGATATTATATAACTAATTTAAAAAAAAAAATTTTGTTTTATATTTTATAGATTTTTATTTTCTTGAACTTTGTTAAACTGGGTCTGTTAAAATTCGTAGGACCATTATCTATATGAATCAAATAAAAAACTAATAACCTCATATCATTAATGAGTGTTATAAATATTATTATAATTAATACAAATATTATTTTATTACTATTTCACTCTATAATTCATACGACGATTTTGTAAAATAAAAGTAACAACTAAAAACTACAAGCACAACTAATATTATTTAAAACGTATCAATTATTTCATCTTGGTCACTTCAGATTTTTTTTAACGTGCACCCTTCCATTTTCGTATGATGTTCTCCTAATCACTTTTTCTGTGGTTATGTTGAACAGTATTGGGGAAAGTCCACCTCCTTGCCTCGGATCTCTTCTGCCTTCAAAGCCTCCTTGTATCAGGATTCTTATACAGACGTATACTCGTTTGTAAGTCTTACCAATTTTTAAAGTTTGTACTAATATGCTTAATATTTATGACTGTAATAGTACTCAAAAAAGTAATATATCTATATATTATAATCCGGAAAATGTAGCACCTATTTACTTTATATATTTTTATTTTCTTCCATTGGATAGCAACCAAATATTAGGTACAATATAATTGGACCGTTCGTAGCAAAGAGGGTTAGAGCCTCGTGGTGGTACAACGAAACAGAATCTTGACTCACCCCTCCCACCATGGTTAGAATAGGATAGTCAGCAGTAGATAAACCTCTGGTCTATCAGAAATGACCAGGAAAGAGATCATAGGAAAAAAAATAAAAGTACTATTATTATATTATTAGATATAATATTATATAATATGAGATTGGAATAGTTCTACTATATTAACAGATAAGTGGATAACTTGGTCACCATTATTTAAAAAAAAACAAAATAAACAAGACTGCATTGTTATAATATTTCCCTTGGTACCAGAATAAACATACATCTGATAACATATTAGGTATTTGGACATGGCATAATAGCCGCAGACAAAATGAACGATATCCAACATTGAAGTCGAAGGGGAACAATTGATTTTATCGCAAGTAGAGGGGGGTGGGAGCCCCTATACAGAATTAATTCCATTCCCTCGTATAGGGGTTCGGAGTATATAGTTTTAATTAAAAATGAAAATAAAAAAAAGAAACTCAATGCAGTGTTTTTTTTTGTTTTTTTTTACTTTTTCCCCAACGTTTTATTTCCACCATCACCGATCCCAGAGCGGAAAAAAAAATTTCGGATGTAAAATTGTTTGTCAACAGGACGGAAGTTGGGGGACGTTCGATACTGCTCGTTTTTGCCCTTCAATCAAAAGTTCAATCGCCTGTGGAAATCATCTTACTTTGTCGCTTGTCTATTAAATATTCCATAATTGTTTGTGGAAAAAAAATTGTAATAACGAACAAAAAAGTAACTGAATTGCATTTATAACAGTAACTTGTGCAGGAGGATGTGACGTATGGTTACTTTCTTAATCATTCAAATAAAAATAAGTTTTTCAACAAGAAATGGTAAAATTAGAGTTCAACTTCCTTTTGAAAAAAAAAATCTATATATATTTATATATATAGATATAAATCACGCATTAGTACACTTAGTTATGAAAGATAAAGAAGATAAAGAACTCCCTAGAACTATGAAATTCCTAAAACATTTGTATGCTTGTAACTATAAATGTATTGCTATTAAATAAATAACGCTTGCCATTATGTAAATATTTTTTTGTATGTTGCAGCAGTTTGGAGAACTAAACATGTATCTGAATTTGTTTAAAAAAAAATTATATTTGTTAGACATAAGATATCATAAAACAAAAAAAATCATAATTTGCCAAGCAATCTTGCATGATGAGCTGATTCTATATTTCAAAGATATGTGGAAATTACCTATAATTTAGTTTCTTGTGATTTTTTCATTTTTGTACATTTAGAGATTTATTTGTTTTTATTCCTAAGCGCCATAAGTGCATAGTGTTTGATATTAGAGGTAATGAGAATGTGTGGAATAAATCTTTTATTGCATTTTAATATGTTACTACTACAACCCAAGAAGGGTCAGGGGTTCAGTTCTTTGCAAGGAATCACCAGACCAAAGGTTGTGCAAGGAGGTGATTTGGTCATAATCTAACTCCACCACCGGATTTTTCCTAACCAAGGGTATCCAATTTATGAGGCTGGATGAACCCCAGGAGAGCCTCAGAACCTACACGGTTGACTCACGGCTACAGTGTTATAGAAAACAATTTTCTGGCCAGCCGTATTCGAACCCGGATCCTTGGAGTTGGTAGCATCATGCCTTACCACGGTGCCACGGCTGGTCCCGTTACATTTTAAGCGGGGTACATATAACAAATACAAATTGAAAAACGTAGTACTTTAAAACAGCGTTGAGAATAAAGGTTTTTTCGGATAAATAAACTGAACACACATTTTACAGCGTAAATATACAGTATACAACAACCAGATAACGTTATATAACTATTAAATTACATTATACAACTATATGACTATATTATACAGCTATGCAATTAGTAAATAAGTAAAACCTAATTCTTCAAGTTTCCGGATAACGATGGTATTCTTGAATAATTCCTCATTTACGTGATTTGGGATTATATATCTTCTTGGTTAGCATTAAAAACCTTTAGGAAATGATAATTTCACCCAACAACCATCCCCTTCCTGAGATCGACGACAAACGCCTCCTCTCCATGTCCAGGAACTTCCGAAGGCTCCAGCTGGACAACTGATGGACTCATCAACTATTAGTGACAGCCCGTGCACCGGAACCCTGATGAAATATTCAGTTGCTAAAAGCAAATCTGAACAGTGACAAGATTCGGGGATCCCAATTCGGAGGTAATCAGCTGTTGCAGGCTGCAGCTAGCTCATTCTGCATTCATGGCTCGGCTAATGGAAGCTGCATAAATAACACGCAGGCTGTATAAATTATACAATTTGTTAAATTGTATCAAATACTGGAACAATGTCTGCTATTTGCTAATGAGACGGTTTTTGGGACAATTGTGTTGACCCCGGTCGGTGTGGACGTTGCATGTTCGTCAATAACTATCCATCTGGGAGTTATATTTTCTATTAATTTTTATACCATTTTTACACTATACCATGTCTATCGGAATACATAAATATTCCAAATACATTCATGGATTTCTATAAAAATAAATAAATTATAAATGAAATCATAAAAGAATTTCATACCTTCTTAGAAGAAAATAATAATATCTGAAAGAATACAGAAGTAACTTTATGATTTCCTGGGCGTGTAAGATATCCCTTGTGATTGTGATTCCATTTAAGTGTCTTTCTTTTGAGCAGACCAAGAATACACCAATAAGATTTCTGACAATGTTAAATGTTCAATAGCACTAGTACATTGACTTGTACTCAAATGTTTTTTTTGTTTTTTTTAAATTAAAATAATTAATTATTATTATTATGTTTGAACTAATATTTATAATGCAGGTTCGTCAGTATAAGATTTTGAGAAGCATTTACACAATTTTTAAGAAACACCAATCATAATATAATGGATTTTTTAAAGAAAGAAATCCATGTGAATTTTTGCGTACTTTATTTCAAACCTGCAATAAAGAAGGAATAGTTCTTTATCTGCAGGGTTTTCAAAACTCGATAGGCATCCCCGTTTAACTTATGGTGAATAAAGTCTTGTTTGGTAGTTAAGTCGAATGTATGCAATATGACAAAATATATTTTTTTATGGTTAAAAACTATGAATATAAATATTAAAACTCTGTAGTATGCTAATCACCATTTTTATTTTTAATTATAACAGTAAAAGTTTAAAAACACAATTATTTTTTACAATTATTTAAACAAGATACAAATTAGAAATTACTTTTTCAAGGATAAAATTAAAATGTTTGGGCTCAAGAAAACTGATATTATTTTATATAAATTGGATATGAAATTAATTTATGTTTCTGAGAAAGGATTGATCATTTTAATCCTGAAGTTGATTGAGTGGCGTTTGGTTATTAAAAAACTCAAAAACTCTAAAACTCTTTAGTTGTGATGATTTTCATCTCTTGAACCAATTCAAATATTTAATCTTATGAAATAAAATCATCATGCTATTTGCTATTGCTAAGATGCGATACCTGGTAACTTCGCAACAGTATAATTTTTGCATTTAAACAAAAAATCACCATTATGGAGACACCGCACCTCAATCACTCTTGTAATTATTTTTGAAAATAAAATTCATTCGAGTTCTCTCAAGTATGAAGTGTTACCTTTTTATTTTATTATATTTTATGGTTCAATTTTTTTTTTTTATTTATTTTATTTTCAAAACCTCTTTATTTTTCATTTAAATACAAAATACAAGAATATATAGTACATAGGTATATATACACAAAATACAAATTACATCTTTGTTTGCCGTATGGCATACAATTTTTTTTGTTTTTACGGTTGTGTCTGTTTAAATGGAATATTTAGCTATTTATCCGAACGAGTACTCCAACTTTCCAAGATTATTTTCCAACTTAATTCCGGTCATGAAATGACGGAGTTGTTTGCAGGGAAATCTAGAAGAATAATAGGACATGTTGAGATGAGGTAAAACAAACTGTTTAATACCAATTAAGGTAATAAGCGAGAATCGATACAGGCCGCAACTGATGGAATCAAAGGACAATCCCGTTTGTTGGAGTCAAATGAGTGTCAAAGGCAATTACTGCTGGAAATGAAGTCAATAACAGTCCGGTTTCGCGCTTAGCAGGACGATTCGTAGAATGGGGCTCATTCACCAACTACATAATTTGACGCGCAGATTTTTTATTAATTTATACACTCGAACCTATAATTATTCATTTTTAGAAACAAAAAAATTGTATATGTTCTAATATATATATATAGAATTTTTTTTTGTAGGGGGACCGAGATCGAAACATACAGGAAATTAATTGGAAGTCGTTACAAATAGCCTAATATACTTATTCCTATTCAAATTCAATTACTAGAAAAAAAAATATAAAAACTTAAAAACAAAACAAAAAAAAAACACCCAACCTCATGAAGTGAGTACCTTTAATTGCAAAATAATCTGATGATTGAGCGTGATTCTAGCTGAATCGTCTCCTTGCACAACCGTTGGTCTAGTAATCGTACTTCCTTAATAATAATAACTATTAATAAGTTTTTTAAATAAACTAAAAATTAATCAATGATAATTTAGTTTTATTTATCATATTTTAACACTTATTATTTTGAATTGGAATCTTTTTATAATTTCTAATACTAATGTTTTATTATCATTATTATTATTTTTTTTTTTGGCCCTCAATACAAAAGAAAAAAAAAAAGGGTACTTTAACTTGGCATTTGCATTATTATTTGTAATTTTTATATGTTGAGCACGATTTTAATTAACACGCATCCTTGCACAATCGTTGGTCTAGTAATAGTACTAATACTAATGTTTTATTGGTTTTTGGGCCTCAATAATTAGTAAATTAAAAAAAAAAAAAGGAACTTAAACTTTACAATTAAATTATCAGAAATGATTATATATAAAAAATAAAAAAAACACCCAGCCTCATAAAGTGGGCACCCTTAATTGGAGAATGATCTGGCGAAGGAGCGTGATTCTAATAATTAAAAGGACTCCTTGCACAATCGTTGGTCTCGTAATAGTACTAATACTAATGTTTTATTGGTTTTTTGGCCCTCAATAATTGGTAAATACCAAACAAACATTTTTTTTTTATTTATTGCTATTTACAACAGTACATTATAATACATTTAGAAAATTTGATCTCAGTTAAGTTCCAGGAGTGTAGAGAAATTACCTATTGGTAGCACTCTAATGACGTTTTGCATTAGCAGGTCTCGTGGCCATCTTCTTTAAAACAAACATTAAAAAAAAAGCTTAATTTGCCATTTGCATTATAATTGTCAATTTTCATATGTTTTATATGCCTAAAATACCTATTCCGATTTAAATTAAATTATCTGAAAACAAATTATATAAAAAAAAATATAGTCCCATAAAGTGGGAACCCTTACCCTTAATTAGAGAATAATCTGGTGATCGAGTGTGATTATAACTAAATGGCCTCCTTGCACAACCGTTGGTCTAGTACTTTCTTAATAATAATAAGTTTTTTTAAATAAACTAAAATTAATCAATGACAATTTAGTTTTATTTCATACTGTTAACATTTATTATTTTGAATTGGAATTTTTTTTTTATAATTTCTAATACTAATGTTACATTTTTTCTACTTTTTTTTTTGGTCCTCATAATTAGTAAATACAAAGCAAAAATAAAAAAGAATAAGAGAGAAACTTTAACCCAGCATTTGCATTATTATTTGCAATTTTCACATGTTTTTATTAAGTTGAAGTAAATGTTTCAAGTGACGATTGTGTTCACAGTAGTTCGCAAAACAATATTATTTATTAAAAAATAGCGTTTATATTTATGTTAAGAGGAATATGGTAAGTGGTACAGTTTTTCGCCCATTTTAAATTGCAATTGAACTGTGCAATTTACTTCATTGAATGGTATTGGCTGCATCTTTTGTTCAAAACTTCCTTGTTGGTATCTGGGATGGTATAGCGATGAAGATATAAGCCAAGGTAATATTAGGCTTACTCCTCTTGAACTGAACACAATGCCATCTAATAGCATCATCGACAATATCTCAAACCCATACAAAGCTGTATTGTTTAAAGACCACTTACGGTAGAATCGAGTATGGATATAATAAAAATCGATTTATTGTCGATGTCCTTTTTATTTCCAAGTGGATTTAGAGTATTGTTGCCACCCCACTCCAATATATGATGGAATCAGAGCACATTTCCTCTCATATTGATCAGTACCGGAGTGGGCCCCCTCCTCCTCCCTGTAAAACATATTCTGTCTAATAACTAGTGGGAGGATAAGCACTGGGTTTGCTTTAAATGTAACAATATAGTTTTCTTTAAATAAATATTTATTTATGAATTGACGCCTGTTTTAACATTTTTATGTTGACAATTGTTTTCGAATTTAATTTTACGTAAATTCCAGCTTAATTTAAAACGTAAGAAGAATACGTTGCGCGCATCAAACTACTTTTACTTACTATAAAAATTCATATTTAAGAGTTTCCCGAAGTGAAATAATGAAAATCATTTTTTTTCCTACCAGCCAAATAAATGTGATTGATCGGGCGTTCTCGGTATTTTCCGATTCCAACTCTTATCTCTGTAGTATAAGACCCGTGGAGAAAAAAAGGCGGTTGTTTCACCCCGATTTTCGATGACTTTAATGCAAACAAGGTGTATTTACTAGTCTAATTTGATGATTCTGCCAAGTATAGATAAGGAGAATAAAAAATGGTGTAAGATAAAAAAAAAAATCATTGGAAGCTTTATATCTTTAAAATTACCAATAACGCAAGAAAACCTAAGAGAACATCATCGAAAGAGGAGTAAATTTTATAAAATATGAGCCGTAATAGAGCTATTAACGTTTGATAGTTCACAAGATATAGCTTTTTAAAAAGTAACATTTCATGAAAAATGTACTGACAAATGACAGAAGTAAGTAAATTTATTTTACGTCACGAGTAGTAAGTTTTGATGATATTCGCTAAAATAAATTAATTTCTAGTTGTTACGATAAATTTATAGGTGCAAAATTTATATACATATGCGTATATTATTAAATCAACTCCTACGAAGATACGTGTTATAAACTACTTCAAAGTAAGATAAATTAACTTTATTTTGAATGATGGCTTCGATTTTCATTATTAAGCAAAACGATGACACTTATTGTCTATTAATAATAACAATAATACTCATAACAATAATAATAATCACCAATAATAATCAATAATAATAATCAATAATAATAATTAATAACAATAATAATAATCACCCTTGTTGAATTATTAATTCACTGAGGCAGATTGTAATAACTAAAAATAAAACAGTTTTATGCTTTTAATAATACACTCTATAAAAAAATTACGTTATTACTATATAAGAATTAATCATAAAAAAGAATCATTAAACAATAGCAGAATTATACCTCCTTTTTTTATTCTTTTTTTTTAATGAACAATATTTTATTATGTTTTATCTGAACAGAAGGTAAGTACATTGACTGCGCCTGGACCACCTGAGCTACGGATCGCCTTTGATGCATCGGTCTGTCCCTTTAGCACTGTGTTAAATTATTCTAGCCATTATCTATTTGTATATATCAATATGCCATCGTTCTGTTTTTTTTTTGTTGTTTTTTTTTACCTCTTATTGATATGTCTACATTTAATAAATTTTGCTAATTAATTTGAAATGGTTATAATTATATAATTAATATGGTTTTAAATTGGATAATTTTATTTTTAAATGTTTTACCTCATTGATTATGTCTTTACTTATATGTCCAGCCTGTTTATTATATCTGCATTATGGGCATTTCAGTTTTTTGTACGTGTTTAATAGTTTACAGTAATGTTAATATTTTTAGTTATGTGAATAGCTTCTAAGATCCTTCTATGTTTTTCACCTCAATATAACATATTAAATGAATTTTACAATGTTTAACACTGTTAGCAAACTTTATCTATGAAGTAACAATTCAGATCACCAATAACTGAGTTAATTGTGGCAACAGTGTTCATTACCACTCTCCACTTTAACGACCGCAGCAACGACACAAGGAATGCTCTCCCTCCTTTAAATTAATGACTACGAAATGGGTCCCGATCAGGATTGATGTGAGAGGTATTAATGTTAATGGCTCGCACCATAAGTGGTTAGTGCACTCATGGGTCAGGGGTAACTCTCATGGGTGTCATAATGTTTAAGTTATTGATTTATTTCAAACTCGTCATTTTTTTATTAAGATGTTAACGGTACATATGGAACGCATTACAGAGGTACTTCTAGGTGTTCTTTTAAAGTAGATCATTCTTCTAGACGGTACTCGAAGAACAGAAAGGTTATAAGAGTAAGGAGTTTGATTTTAATATCATGAACCACAATAGCAGACAATTTAGGAAATGGTTAGGGATATAGTATTTCAATAAATAGAATATAGTATTTCAAGAAATACTATATTAGAGGTGTTGTGTTAAATATAAAAAGTTTTAACATGCTAAATGCTACAAGTATAGGATAAATGCACAGGAACCCTTTGCGGATATGTTGATCTTTATACAATAATTAAATCTACAACAGCTTCGTCACATATCTAGCTCACTTGTTCCTGATTTCCTTTCCTATTTTTTTTTATTACTTTTTTATTATTCTTATCGACTTTTTAAAAGTGACCAAAACCGAACCTGATCTATGAGCAACTGAACTTTGAAAAAACAGAGAAAATGTGGACCAGCTTTGCAGGTCTGTTGCGTGTCATTCTCCATTTAGCAGACTCTCGCCATGTTGAATGTTAAATCGTTTTAACATGCTATAATAAGGAAATAAACACAACATGGATAATAGCTCAATTAGAACATATTGGACGGGAATTTTATAATATGATGTTAGAATATACGACATGTAAGATGTCGGAAGGAATTATTGTACTTGAAAAACCTATATCTATATATGTGCACGGTGGCTCAGTGGTAGAGCACTGCGATACTAACTCCAAGGTTCTAAATTCGGCTGTGAAAGATATTTTTTAGATCTGTTACTGTAGCCGGGAGTCAACACTGTGGTTTCGGGAGCTATCCAGGGTCCAACCAGCCAACACATAAAGTGAGTAATAATTCCTTGATTGGGAAATACCCTTGCTGTCAAGCGAGATTCTGACCAAATGACATCCTTGCACAACCGCTGGTTTAGTAGCAGTACTTCCTTACAAAGTACTGCACCCCTGACACTTCACGGGTACTGTCGGTAAAGATTTATTTAAATACATATAAAATATGGACACACAAACTTACGGTTCCAGAACTAAATTTGTGAGTAATTTACTTAACTTTAATATTTTATTGAATTGTAATTGTAATTAGTATTGCGACGAATTGATTAACTGTAATTAATGTTTGATGTAATTGTAATTGGGGTCAGCAATTATAATTACTGGTGGAGCTGGTAAGTGATGGTAATTAATAATTAAAATCTAATGAAATTGTTATTACATAATTTTTCCCCAAAGCTGTCAACTAATGTAGAAAACTAATTTTATTAGAATCAAATATGGATTGAGGTTTTATTTTACTATGCATTGGATAGCAATGTTAGCCATATAATAGAATGCAGACGAATTATCTGTTTCAATCATATATCAAACAACACAACAAAAGGAAATAGTTTAGGAGATACTTCAATTTGATGGAACATTGTTTTAAAATCTTTCATACTTATTTAAAATTTAATTTAATGGATACTAAAATAACATAGTAAATCCTCAGTAATTTCTTTGATCATGCATGATTTTGATAGTACTCACAATTTTTATGGAAACCTCATTCTGTTAAATATACTGACCTGCAAAAAAAAAAAAAAAATCAATAAATAATAATAATAAACTTAAAATAAAATTTATAATAATAATCTTTAATTATTCTGGGACAAGACCCTTGAGAATAATATACTAGAAATTTGAAATGGGCTTCAGTACCTTAAAGTAAATAAAACAAAATTAAAAATAATGATATGATAAACAAATTAAGAAATACCTCTAAGTACATTAAATTAGAAGAAAAAATGAGCAATAATAATTTTAAAAAAATATATATTTTTTTTATTTAATTGCAACTATATATAGACATCCAATAATGTTTTGTATTAAATGTGAAAAAATAAATAAATAAATAAAAACATTCACTATATCATAAATCATTAGGTGACTAGCTTATAATAAAAATAAAATGAACTAAAGGAAATATCAAGAAAGAGCAATTAATGTTAATATAGATTTTTACCAGTTTTAATGAAAATTAGAAACATTAAATGTAAACAAATATTAAACAAATTCAGGAGGTTTGGATTAAGAAAAAAAATACATATTTTTAACGTTTAACAATTTTATTTCCATTGCGACATAAAATTATTTTGTATTATATTTGATATTCTAAAAAAAAATGTTAGTACTATTATAAAAACTTTAAATCAAGTGTATATGTAAGAGAATGAAATCAAGTGGATTTTATTTTAAGTAAGAAACTAAAATATTTTGACAAAAAGATACAAAACTAAAACAAAAACCAGACAACAACCTGTGTGGTAAAGATTAGGTTACGAGGGTAACCTTATCCGTCATGGCAGCTGTCAGCTCGTGCCAATGGCTGCTTCATAAACATTGGGTGTTTTGGATTAATTTAATCAAATATTTCTTTATTTGCATTATAATCATTATAATCCGGTCATTTAGCGTGATTCTGACCAAATCACCATCTTGCACAACCGATGGTCTAGTAACAGTACCCCTTACTTTTCATGCGTTATAATGATTTTTTTTTTAAATATATTTTAAGTCTATGAGATGAACTTCTATTTAAAAAAAGAAAACTTCACTTTTAAAGTTTGTTTTTTATTTCATAAATACTGATTTACTTCTTAGAATAAACAGTTATAAAAGGAATATTTGTTTTTTACAATAAAATTTTTAATAAAATATCCAAAAGTTTATATTAAATATAAAAATTTTTAAACATACGTAAAACACTTACTAAAAAAAAAAAAATAATTCAACTAAAACTTTACTGGTATGTTTGTTATGCCGCAGCAAGGTTGTTGGCGTCACAGAAATCGATTATTATCATTTTCTCGATTACTTCTCATTAATATTTACAAGGAAAGGTTATTGATAAATAAATAATGGATTATACGAGTTCTGATTATTGACGTTACTCCTCCAACTAAACATACATATTTTTACTTTTTAAAAAGTTCTGTTTCCGAAAACCAAGTTTTTTCCCTTTAATTGTTGTTTTCAAATAGCTAATGTATTAGAATTTTTTTTATTAATAATTATTATTATAAATAATTATAAGTATTTTATCTATAAACGCTAGTATATATAATATACAAAATAATGCAAAGTAACTAAGTTAAAACGAGATGCAAATCAAAGCCTAAATAATCTTATAATAATAATTATATTCGGTAACAGTGGTATTGTAACTATGATATTGTTGAAGATGAACAAAAATAGCTGGGACACAGGAAGTATAAGTTAGAAGTATAATGAGACATTATTTAACATTTCCGGTTCCCGTTTGTCCGCTGATATACTGGCGTCAAACAGTATAATTCTTATATGAATATTCTGTTACTTATGAGTTTAGTTTCTGTTATTTTGTTTAACAGTTGCGTACAGTACGTTAGTAATGAATTATAATTGCTTTTTAGTGTCAATCTACTTTATTGTTAATATATTCTCCCTTACGACATAGGCAATTCTCTTTAATGATACGATGCTTTTTCAGACCAATATATTTCATCATACCTGATTTCCTAAAGGTCGTAATCATCCAAATTAATTCAGTTAAAAAAACAACTGCTCGTCAGATATAAAAAACCGGTCCTATTGGAAATAATCGTCCGAACGATGAAATAATAACACTAAAGGCTACAAGGAACATCTAATAGGGTAAATTGCAGAAACAATTTGCTTCGAGTAGGAATATTAAGAAAAGGAGGAAAAGAAAAAAAAGAAGATAGAAAAGAGAAAAAAAAGAGCTATTCCAACGAGGATCAATTTGATGCTTCCATTAGTGGTAAAATTGATACTGGCTAGGACTGGTTTATAGCCAGTATATTTCATATATTCAGCTGATTTACGCACTGGGCGTTTCAGCAATGCTTCTTACATCCAATGCTGAGGAAAGTTCATGCCGTTTGGCACAAACTCGGATTTATTTCAATTTATATATAGAATTTTAAGAATTAAAGAAAATAATGATAAGCTAAATTAAATTCTCTTTCATTTTAATGAAAAATGAGCCTAAATAGATCATAAAACTATAATTAACAAATAATATTTGGAACCTTATAAAATGTGACGTTTTTAATAACGTTTAAAAAAAACAAAAACATGAGCTCTTTTCACTGAGATATACCTCCCCCCTCTTGATTTGATGGAAAAATTGGTACATCGAACACCCGAACTTCGTGTTCCAAGAGCCATGAAGTAGATATAAAATGAACCCCCAACTGATGACTATCGATACACTGCAAAAGTCAACTTCAGAAAAAATATAACAACAAATATTTATTTATGTATTTATTTTTTAAGTTTTATGACTGATTTGGGATCCTCCTACAAAACTGAAAATACGTAAAATTATTACAAAACTTACTAGACAAACGGTCTAAACTTACAATTAATGACAAGAGTCTCATTCATAAAACTATAATGTCTTTCAGTATTTACGGAGTTGAGCTTTGGGACACCACTAAACAATCGAATTCCTCTCGTATCCAATCCTTACAATCCAAAATCCTTAATGGTCCTTACTTTGTCACAAATCAAGTCGTCCATTATGACCTCAGTGTTCTATATTTGGCCCATTTGGCCAGAACCAAATATCAATCCTTCCATAATAAACATTCTAACCACTCAAACCCAATTGTTTCTAACCTGGCTTCTTTATTGCCTGATAAACCTCCTAGGTATCTGAAAAGAAGATGGCCTCCAGATCACCTGCACTAGAATTGTTATGGGAGTTCTATCAACGGGTAGATTCTCCATATGTCTGTATCATGTCATTGTAATATAACTCAGATCACATTTACCTATTGTAGATATTTAATACAGTTGTAAATATCAAGAAATATATTTTTTAAAAATTAATGAACAAAGACCTTAATGTTCCATTTGTAAGCGATCTAGCCCGAACCAGATATCAATCCTTCCATTATAAACTTCCTAACCACTCAAACCCATTAGTTTCTAATCTTGCTTACTCTTTTATTCCGGACAATCCTCCGAGGCATCTGAAAAGAAGATGGCCTCGAGACCTTATATTGTAAAAATGTTTTTAGAGTGCTACCATTGGGTAGTTTCTCTACATGCTTGTACCATACCATTATAATTTCCTCAAATTTACATGATGTATTTATGTACAGTTGTATATATCAATAAATAATTTTATTAAAAAAATTAATAAGCTATCAATCGACAGAACAAATGATCTAATAAAATAATAAACATATCCTTTATGAATAATTTAAAATATAATAATTAATTAAATGATCATATTTTTAGAAGATTGATAAAGATAAGAATATCAAATCTTATTTTGTTTTATTGTTCACTAAAAATAACTTTCTGAGCCACCTGTATATTATAAGTTTTAAATACAATTTAGGATATCAACCTAATCACACCTGTTAATATTAAATATTAGAACATTATTCTTCATTGTACATAATATTTAAAGATAATTGTCTGAGAATCACCATTGTTTTGTAATAACAAACCGAATTCAACAAATTGAAATATTTGCATTTTTGCCTCCGTTGTTGAACAGTCATTGATTTTAATTAGTTTATGTACGTTACATATACTTAGACTGTGTACCACGATATCAAAAATACAAAAACAGTACAGGTTTTTCATAAAAAAAATAAATTTTCAGGCCAGATAACCTTATCTCATATCTGGTACCTACCAAATATGCTCTTTTAAATATTTTTAGAACAGTCTCCTTTACCAAAACAAGACCTATTGATTTCTGAGAGGACATATCTCTCTGAGATAATAGGTCTAGATCCAATTAGCCTCCTGATGATAACTGAGTAGTCAATTAAAATAAAAATGTAGCAGTCTCAAAGTTGAAAATAATTTAACCATTCCGATACAGTCCAAGATTAGACACTAATATATTTTTTATTTCTATTTTTTCCAGAGGTACTGAGATTTATTCATTTTCAAAAAAAGTCAAAATAAAAAATGTCTGGATTAGACTAGGAAGATGAGTGACCCGCAGAGGAGATGACCACCTGTGGAACAGCTGACCTACACGAACCGGGCAGTCTGTTTCAGCGGGAGAGTAAAGAATAACATCTCCACTGGCTTGGGCTACTTATCAAAACCAATATCCTACTTTCTAATACACCTTTCACCTATCATTCCATCTAATACTGGAATAATAAAAAACAAGTATACATGTAGTAAAAAAGGAAATAACTCCACGTTAATAAAAGTTGTTATGATTTTTAATATTATTATTGGTAATAATATTTAGAAATAATTCACTAATAAAAAAAAAAAAAATAAAACAACTATTTACTCTATGCATTTTAAATGGTGATATTCCTTAGGTGGTATAATGTATCTTAATCTAAGTTTTCCTTTGACTCATTTTGTGAATGCTACTTCAGTCATTTAATTAATTTCACTATGATAAAGTTTGGAATTTTTAAAATCATAATTTAAATACCATCATTTCAATAAAAGGAATTCCAGAACTTTGGTCAATACAAAAAAAAAAACACGTCCAATGAAAAAAGTTGTTTTCTCAGTGAACAACAAACTTTAAAGATCAATAAATTAGTGACAAGAAGCTATATTATATGATAAAAAACAACAAATTTAGATTTTGACCAAAAAAGAATTATCAATTTATTATCAACATTCATAAAGAAAGAAACAGTAATATATTTATGAATTAATTATCGAGTCAAATATTGTCAGTGGCCTAGAAAAATAAATTTAAAAAATCTAAATACATAATCTACAAAATCTATTTAAATGCTTTAAAAACCGTTATTGTTGAAATTAGAAATATATACATATATATATACATATATAATTTTAAAAGTTACTTAAGTCTTTAAAGATGAAAAAATTGCTTAGTTTTATATGCTTGCACTCAACTTACTTTTTTGAAACTTTTCAAAAACAAAATCAGTAGTTCTCTTCGAGTGAGCCTTCGCGAATGATTTAGTGCCTTTAATGTTTGGAAACCTTGTTTCAAAAACAGGCAACGCACTGTCTACCCCACTGTAAGTTATGACGGTGGTCGTAACTTATAATATTCGTTAAAAAAATATATACATTAATAAAATAACATATTAATTTAATGATAGTTTTCCTCTCCCTATAAATATCTGAATACTCAATGTAATTTTCATATCATGTGTTTAAAAAATAATAAACAACTTACAGTAGAACAATTCATAAAAAAAAGGTAAATTAGTTCAATATATAATGGATTAAAATTAGTAGAAGTAAACAAAAAATTTGGCATAACAAAGAAACATTTGTCGATGTCGTTCTCTTTGAGCGAGCATTCACGATCGGTTTAATGCCTTCATTGTAATTTTTGAGACCCATATTAGGCGCCATTGTAAACAATAAAGCTCTAACTGTCACTGCTATTTATCACGAGGCTTGATAAATATTTGTTTGAAAAGAAATCAAATAATACTGAACATATTTATTTAATAGCTCTCCTTTCCAGTGAAAGTATTTCAATAAAAACCAATGATCCTCAAAAAGATGATTTCTTTTATAAAAAAAATAACCTGTAGTAGCACAATTAAAGGGTAAAAGAAAGTGAAAACAAAACAGAGAATAAATAAAAACCAGGAACGAACAAAGAATTTAGTATAACAAAGCAATGTTTGACAACGTCATTCTCTTTGAGCGAGCCATCACGATTGATTGAATGCCCTTATTAAGTTTTATAAAGGAACTATTTTGCTATGATATACTTATTATATTATTACAATTATAAAAATAATGGTTATTAAAACATTTTTAAAATAATTGTTAAATTTGATTTACAAACATTTTCAACTACAAACAATGAAATTTTTGATTTATCATTTTTTATTATTCAATAAGAATGTTTTTTACAATTATAACATAAATGTCTTGTCATATAGCCTTTAAGTTTAGATTACAAAAGTTATAATATTATAATATCCAAAATAATAGCACATTTATTTAATTTATTCAGAGAAGTTAAGACTAAATTTTTTAATAAGGATTAAATTTTACTATGAGGAAAACATATGGTACAAGTTTATGTCGCAATATATTGCAAAACTACCTCAATTTTTATATTTTTAACTTTCTCACTAACTTCTCATGTATAAAAGTAAACTATACTTTAATTTTTCTTATAAATTGAAGGCACGTTGATAATTTAAAAAAAATAAAGAATAGAAACAATTATCAATTTTTAAGTTGTGTAACATATTTACCATTTTTTAAATTTATCAATTAAATTTTATGGGACAGTGTATCTTGAGATATAAAAATATTTACATATTTTACTATTTTTTATTTGTTTAATTTTGTGAAAATAATTAAATATATTTAGAATACTAAATAGGAATACATTATTTTAATATGTGGCAAATAGACTATTTATACATGGATGTTGATATAATATTATGTACATAATAGAAGCCCATATTAATTGGTTTATATTCTATTTTTTCTTAACCGAAGTTGTTAAAAAATATCTATCTCATATTAACAAAAAGTAAAAAGCAGGTAACCCTAAATTACCTGTATTTATGCAGGAAATTTAAAATAATTATGAATACTTTTATTTTTATTAAATATCACTACTCACATCCAAGGTGGCTGCAATGTCCCAAAGGATTCACATTTCACTAAACGATACATTGAAACTAGATAAATAAACTATTATAGAAAAAATTCAACTACACTCACTGTTAAAAAAATATTAATATTATATACATAAAAAGTGAATGCACTAAGATAGATGAAGTTGAACTGAGCGGTAGGTGCTCGCCCGGATCTAATCAAGTTAGAGAAATCGAATCTGATTGGCTGTTTCAAACTCTGTTTGTGTATAGGCTGTTTAAAAAAAGTAATCTTTCCCGCATTTGACATCTCTATTCTCTAACTTAAAAACATCAATCTAGATTCATAAGAATGATATAAAACATATAATTATGGTTATTAATTATTAAATATTAAAAGAAATATATAACCTTACCTTGATTAATAAAAAATTATTTTTTCCAATGCAAATGAAGATATAAATTATTATCAAACTAATCTTTGCCAAGCTAATTTAAAATCGATTTTTTTTCAGTTTTGATTGGAGTGTCGTTCGGATCGTTACTTAAATGACAAGTTTCTCTACATAAAATATGTTATCAGTGAATTATAACGTGTATATAATAATAAAGTGTGAGGAATGTTTCTTTATTTTGTAGGTAAGTTTAATTTTGTTCTGTTATTTAAAAAAAACAATCCTGAAATAAACTACTTCAATGAAGTTTATTTAAAGATGTAACCATTGAGTACACTTATACCATAATTATATAATTATCATAAAGTCTAGATTACTAATTCCTTATATTTGTCCTGGATTTTATTTTTAAATTTCTTATATATTTTATATAGATATATATAAACTATGCATTTAATGTTGTAGTTTTGAATTAACACAGATATTTGCAATATTATAATATATTTTTATTTAATTTTGTTTTTAA
>NW_027107159.1:1848401-1862313 GCF_000696795.3 Halyomorpha halys
AGTTTCTAAATTATAGATCCCATTATAGATTTAATAGGATATGCATATTTTTAGACTTGTTAGGCACTTGTTCAAATTTTTTGATGCTGATATAATAAGATAAATATTTACTTATATGAATTCTGGTATTTGAATTTTTTCGGAAGCAGTATATTTATATAGCCTAACATAAGTTAAAATTATTTTAATATTTTGATGATTACAATAACTATCATAATATTATTTTACATCTATAGTCTTTATATTTAAGTTAGTAAAGAACAGTTGATGACTGGCTTGAAGCCAAATGAAGTTGCGCAAGCATATCAATAATATGAATACAACAAACCCAGATAGTGATTAAGTGAGTAAATACTAGTGTCATATTTTTTTATTTTACTGAAAATGACATTATTTGATCAACATCAGATATAAAACGATGCTTTAACAAAAAAATGAGTGTGATTTAAAATAAACACCATAAACGCCCTTGATTCCAAAAGCATTCTTCAAAACGGTTAGATGGAGAATTTTAATGGCTAGTGGCAAAACGTAAAAAGACGAGAACATATTGGAGGAGGGAATGAAAAACAAAAATAAATTAACTCGAACAAATTGAGGGACCCGAGTAATTAAATATAAAAAACTGGTCCCCTTTGAACAAATAAATATATTTATGCAATTAGTGTAATGGAGTCAGGGTTTATAACCGACAGTTTATTGGTCTTTGTCCATTAGTTGCCCTCTTGTTCTCAGGATCCTCCATTTTTTTTTCTTCTTCTTTCCTTGAGCCTTCTTCTTGTTGTTCCTTGGACAAAAAAGGGTCTCGGTCAGCGGGATCGAAGGCTGGCTTAATTAGGACTTCTTATGTCGCTGTCTTCTTTTTTAGGATAATGTACTAATCTGGGTAATATTCGGATTATTCTGTTTAAATCTTCACGCTCGTCGCGTTTAAGAATATAGGTGTTTATAATTTCTTATTTAAATTTTAGTTTTCTGATAGGGGTAATGTGATAAATTTAATAGGATATGAATTGATATGTGAATCGTTAATAATTATCATTGAATGTTATTATATAACAAGTAAAGTCGTAATTATTACATACTGAAACTACTACTGGTTGTAGCTTGGATAAAGGAAGCAACTGTAGACTTATACTCAGCAGTACAAGAACCCAAGAGGAGAAAAGAGGCTGTTATTTCACCCTAATTTTGTACGTATAATTACTAGTAAAAATTTATGAGTCTGCCAAGTATAGGTAATAAAAATCCGTCATATTTTATTGCTCCTGTCTGTGTGCTTTTTCAGTTCCAAAACGTTTAAAAATTTAATTTTTCATTCGAAGCTCTATGACTCTAAAACTACCAACAAAAATCGAAAACCTAAGAGAACATAATTTAAAGTGAAATTTGCTAAAATATGTAGCTTTTCAAAAAGCTACATTTCATAAGAAATGCACTGAAAAATCAGTAGTTAGTGAATTAATTTTGAAAAACCTATATCTCAAAAACCACTCGACGTATAAATGACACTTAAATACTAATTTAATGTACTATAAAGTTTATATTTATGATGAACTTTTAATTCATAATAGGTAACAATGTCGAATATCATGAAAACTACTCCTAGTAAGATAAACATCTTCATTAGTACATTCAATTTGCTTTAATTTGAGGGCTAATAGATATCTGTACATTGAATGGATTGTGAGATAAATTCCCTGTTTTTTAAGTTGATTTTTATAAAAATACATTTCGGGTACAATTAAACTTAAATAGCTCTATTATGGCTCACATTTTAGCAAATTTGATTTCTGTTATGTTTTCTAATTTTGGTGGTAGTTTTAAAGATATAGAGCTCCGAATGAAAAATTATTTTTTTTAACGTTTTGAAACAGGCGTCATTTTTTATTCCCCTATCTATACTTTTTCAATTTTGACTAGTAATTATTCTTAATTTTGATTAAATTAATCAAAAATGGTGGTGAAATAACTACCTCTTCTTTTACCAGCCTCTCGTACTGTTAGAGCTTGCATTCGTGGGTAGAGATTCATTTTCGGCGATCATAATAAAATAAATATTAACAGTTTCATATAAGATTGTCTTCTCATAGATGGTCATCACTACAACTCAAGTTTTTAAAAATAAATACTCAGAACACAAATATGTCAAGTGAGGGAAAGAAAAACAAAACAATGTTTATGCAAGTATGTTCATCAGCAGATATTTCTCGAATCAATTTAATAATTGATAAATAAATCAACTTAGTTACTACCCCCGATCGAGGTTTCCTTTTTTTGAATGTCGATTGCGGACGAATGTTTCATGACGAATTGTAGTAAACGTCATTCGATTAAATGTTTACTTAAAGAACGTTATTCAAAACCGTTAACCAGCGACCGATGACAGCTTCGAATATTGAACAATGGGGTTCTATAACTTAGAACAATATTGATCAAACTTGCCTAATACAGAACTCGATGTCTCTAAACACGCCAACTCCAATTTATAGTCCTTTCTTTTCTATTAATATTGTAGCTACTTAGGTCGATGTATCGATTCCCTCGGAACAATTTTTTCCTCGATTCGTAAATTTTCTTTCTCTCACAGTTAATTTTACTGAAAGCTTTGTTTCAAACAACAAAACCTTTACTTTTTTGTTAAGGAGTTTATTTATTTAATAAGGAGTATATTTATTTCAACAATTGGTTTCTCACATATTTCTATATTCCATCTATTTTCATCGGAAATTGATCTACATAATAAAACGAAGCAGAAAAATATGCCCCCCCTCACACGTGTGCACTAATTGTATAATTACACTTTGTGTAAATATATACATATATTTTTCAAAGCAAGATGTGCTGGAAAATGTGATTTCAATAATTATAATTTTATAATGCTATCGTTTGAAATTAAATTACAATTATTTTCAATTGATAAATTTCAACTACGCGATGGACCAATGTAATAGTAATTGTATTACAAGTTGTAATTACAAGAAAATATAATTTTAATTACTCTTATCTCCAACAAAACATTAATTTTTAAATTAAATCGGAAGAAAAAAAAGCTATAAAATCGTGAAACTTACACTTTACTACTATTTTAAAGGTTAATTTATGTAATATTACATTTTAGAGGCTATAAAAAAATAAAATAATATAAACATTTATATTTTATTTCTATCTGCATTGCCATATATAAGTGGTTTAGGAATTTTGTGAAAGTAGCTGTCATTTTTATTGAAGTGCATTTTATTCAATTACAACTAAAAACTATAAATAAAACTCTAAGCTATTTATTTATAGTTTTAAGGAGTCATTTAGAAAAAATAGGACTTTAATAAAAATGACAGCAACTTTCACATGATTTCTAAACCAGATAGAAACCATACTGTTAATCCTTTTATAATTATTAACTATACCATTTTATTAAAAACTAAATAATATGTGTAATAATTCATTCTGGAATAAGTTGGCGTTAATTAAAAGAGGAGGAAGGATAATTTTTTAAAAGCGTAATTATTTGTTGGTTTAAATTTTTATATTATTATTTTTTTTATTTTCAAGGATAAGATCCTACTATCTTACTATTTCAAATAATCCATCTAATAGCCTTGCGCCTTTTCCCGGGTCTACCGCGCCTCCGAAAATAAAAAAAAATAACCAATTTTTGCTCATTCATTATTCATAAAGTACCACTATTTCGACATAAATATCATTTTTTTTATAAGTGGCTAATGTAAAACGTTAGAAAAAAGTGAACATATGGAGATGTACCCTTTTCTAAATTTACTATTTATAAAATTAACACTAAACAAAATGAATATTATGTACAGGATCCCTGATTAAAGTTTATGAAGTATTAATTTTCAATAAATGATAAATTGTTATGATTCATGAAATGGCGTTTTTGACTATTTTCCAAACGGTTTAAATTATCCTTGAATATAAAAAATAAAAGAACGTCGAAATAGTGGTACGTTTCTTTAGAAATAATAAATGTATTTTTTTTTTTTGAGTCTATTTACTATGAATAAATTCAAATTCAAAATATAAATAAATCGATAAAATATGCAGTATTTATATATATTCGTACGTTTCTATGCTAAAAACATTAGCACCTGTATTTATTATATACAGTTTACTGCATTATTTTATATAACCGTAAATTAACTATCTACTACTTAATAATGATAAAATATAAATATGGAGTTAACAGTAAAATTAAAGAGTCCCTTTTTTTGGTACCTAAGTATATATGAGAATTTCTGAAAGTGCTTTAAATATTAAATTATTAAATAATAAAAGAAATTTGAATAAGTCTAAAACGTATTTTTAATGCAAAAGGAAAAATATAGATTAGCCATGATTGCGCAGATCTAAGTAAGAAATTTATGTATTTTTACATCTATACATAAAGGAAATTCACTGCTTACTTACTAAGACACCAATAATTCCCGCTGAGACATTCGTTACTACACCAATATTATCACAGGCTCCTTTTTCAGCTGCAGACTTTTCAGAAATATGGCAAAGATAAATCATGCGAAATAACCTGCAATTAATCAAGAGCCTAAAGGGCTCCGTAGCAAGTTAGAAATACATAACTTTTGTTCAACTACCCTTTACAACTGTTTTAACTCTCCGTCCGCCATTTTTCTCCTCTCTCTTTTTTCCCTTCCAGCCTCTGGAATTGAATAAATAATCCAACCACTTTTTTCTCCCCCCCCCCTCCCCTTGATGTTTTCAAAGTTAATGAATCTTTTTTGTTAAATTTAAATTTTTCGAATGAGAAAACTTTTCACAGTAGATATGGATGGATCATGTAAATTGCTAATGTGACCTAGGAAAAAAAGTATGGTTCATAACAGTAATTTTTATTTAAGTCCATTTTATTAAATAACTGATTAAAGAGAGGGAGAGAAAGAAATACTTTATTCATTCATGCTGCCTAAATACATCGGGTTGCTACATTACACAGCATACTGATCAATCCGTGACTGGACAAATATAAGTTACATATTTTTACATGATATAATATAATAGATAGATAACATTTTTTTTCCACAATCCGGGATCAGGGTTTAGCTTTTTATTAGAAGTATCGAGGAAGAAACTGGCATTATATATATCCGTTCCAAGAAAACTTTTATTTTATTTCTTTATTGAAATTCACAACTATATAATATAAATATACGAGTAAATATTATGTTAGATGTAGTAAATGGTACGAAACATTCTTATGGAGAAGTTTCCCAGTGGTATAAATCCAATAACATATCTAGAGTAAGGTCTCGTGGTCATTTTCTTCCAAGACGTTAGAAACAAGTGAATTGGGGTGGCCAAATCGGCAAAAAATGGAACCATGAGGTCCTTATGGACGGTTTTATTTGTGACAATGTAAGGACCATAAAGGATTTTGGATTGTAAGTATAGGATAAGAGAGGAATTTTATGGTTTAGGGGAACCCCAAAGCTTAACTCCGCAAGTCTAAATAGGCCTTATTATGGATCATGTATATGAATCTCTTTTTATAGAATGTTTAAAGTGTTTGATTAACAAGTGTTGTAAAAGTCGGAATCGACGAGTAGTTTCCTGTCTTTTCAGTATTGTGTGGGGATTCCAAGTCATTCATTTGTACAGATGTCTAAAGTAGCGAATCTGTTCGACAGTGATACACATAAAACTAAACTTTATAAAAACATTTTATCATTTTGTCCACTTCTTCCCTATCAATTCCATTTTTAATCAAACTTCAACAATATTTGGCCTATTATGTAGAGTAATCAAACAGGAAGTACGTTTTATCGGACATGCCACTTAATATTTTCAAATACATGACAGGAAGATACATAAATTAGTGAATGTTAACAAACAATAGAAAAAAAACTGTATACAATCGCTAAAGTAGATAGTGCTTGGAAACATAATTTGATAACGGATAAATAAAAAGTTGATATGCGGTTAAGTGGAAAACTTTTATCTTTTCTCTGAAATATTGGGGCCTGAAGTGGGTTGTCTAAACAATGGGTTAAGCATTTGTTTTTTTATGGGTATTTACTATATTACATTTTTTTAAAAAAATCAGAATTAATCGTTTATAAAGAAACTACTCCAAACTGAAATTTTTGTCAAGTAAACGAAAGCTTATGAAAAAGTTAATTACTACATATTCCTTGAGTCGATTTCGAAAATATATAATCTGGAATGTGCAGAGGTGTGGTCATACCAGGAAAATATGTGTCTAAAAATGATATAGGTAAAACGTTTACGAACAGGTTTTGTGAGGTTTCACTGCTTCCGAGTCATAGGTCAAACTCGTGTTGAATCTGACGTGTAGATCTAAGAGCACAAACATGTTTATTTCGACACAACCAATCAGGAAAGGAATTAGATATTTTAAAGTTATTTTATACTTATTATAAATAACTTGATTGTTGTTGTTCATTTTTGTATAAAGTATATATTTTATAACCCAAAAAAGATTGAGGAAACTATTTTGAATAATATTATGGTCATACTTTTGTTCAAATTATTTAATAATACAAATTATTATTATATGATGATATATTTTTATTATAATAATATATTATATTTAAATATTATATTTTATTACAAAATATATCAAATAAATAAAAAAAAATCAAGGAAATTTAAATTATACTTATAAAAAAAGTAAATAAAATAAAGTATTATAAATATCTATACATATAAAAAGAATTAAATTACAATTCTGAAATTTAAGAAAATAATAAAGTTTAAATTAATCTGTACTTATCCTGATAATATTTAAAATGATATCGTTATATAATAATGAGTTAATTGTTGGATTTAAATTATAAAAATCTATACTCAGGCTTGAATGGGTATGTAAAGTAAAATTAAAATTATTTATTATAACATATTTTATATTATATTTATATTCATTACAAGAATATTTTTTTATGAAGATTTCAAACTCTACCAAAACCTGATTATTTTTTGCAATAGACTTCCAAAGAATTAAGAAATAAATAAGTAAAATTAACCGAGACGAATTCGTGGATCAGATAATTGCAGAGGAGTGGTTTACAAACAACACATCGGTCAACGGATCACGACTTCTATTCGAACAAAGGAAAGAATGGACCTGATGAAGGCAGGAGAGGAAAAAAACAAAATAAAACGAAAAAAAGCGTCAATAAAAAGACAGCTACACAGGTCAGAAGAGCATGTCATTGCCATCCGATGGCTCCGAGGTAAAAGACATCATCAATCTCTTCTTCCCGGGATGAAGCAACATCATTAGGAGGCATTATTGGATGGAGTATCCTTGCTCTGGGTTATGTGTTCTCGAGGTATTTGGAGCATGGGTTCACGTAATCTCTGAGGATGTTAGAGTATTCACACTTTATATTCATCATACGACAAAAATATACGACGACTTTGATAGTCATAAATGATAAATAATAATAGAAAAAAAACTAAATATGATAAAAAAAATTAAATTTTTTTCTAAAAAACTAGGCCTGGAAATACATAAAAATAAGAGGAAATATGTTGTTATCAGCGAAACTGGCAAAAAAATAAGTGATATTGATATAGGAACTTATTCGCATAAACACGTAAAGAAATTTAAGTCGTATGGTTCCTTCCTACATGGTTCAGGAATTTTGTGAAATTTGTTGTATTTTTATTTAAGTCCATTGTATTAAATAACTACTTAAAACTATAGTAAAACTCGAGGAGGGGGTTAGATTTTTATTAGGAGTATCAAGGAACTCGTATATCTGCTTCCAAAAAAAATTTTCTTTTTATTTATTGCAGTTTACAACTGTATAACATAAATATACAACAAATAAATGTGATGTTAGTTATATTACAATGGCATGATACAGTCTTGTGGAAAAGCAACCCATTGTTAGATTTCCAATAACATATCTTGATTAGAAGCTTTCAAGGTCATCTTCTTCCAAGATGGTTAGGAGGATCATAAGATATTGAAGAGGAAGCGAGGTTAAAAAAGTGGATTTTGGTGGCTAGGGAGTTTATCGTCAGGTAATAATTAATTAAATGATAACTTGAAAAAACGGTATTTCAGGGGATAGAAACCGGGATATTGTTATTTTTACTTGCAAAATTACTTAGCAGCCAACTTCGGTCAAACACTTTAAGATTTTCTAAAATAAAATATTTGATCCTAAACAGAATGAATTAACTGGAGAAAAGTATGCATGGAGTAGCAAGCATTTTTCATAGCATATTGAAGTAGCTTGTATGATCATAAGATCTATGTTTTTATCCCAGTTTTCTTATTTTTCATAACCAGCCAAACAAATAAAATTAGGTGTAATTATCTGAAGAAATAAAATTACATTGATATTTATGTCATTTAGGGACGCCACGAGGGTTATTCTTGGTACTCTATCCTGCTACAGATCCAATCAATATACGATGGACTAATACAGTTCCCAAACGCTGGTAGTTGGTACACCTCGATGTCAGCATCGTTTGTGTTAGTACTCCGACTGTCACATCCTGCCGACAGTTACAGCAGCTCTGTCAGTGTAATAAAGGCTTCCAAGATAAGCTACTAAATTGTCCTGTGCTAGTTCAGGATATGAATACATCGTACTTCTGGTTCTCAACTTAAGTTTTTACTGGTTCCTACTAGTGTCGGAGTATGACATCTATAATAATAAAAAAAAAAATGTTTATAATTTATGGAACAAAGTTCAACGGAGTAATATAGGAAAAGGTCAGCAATCAACATCAAATAAAAAATAATGGAAAAATAAATAAAACGTATGGCTACCGTTTTTATAATTTTTTTATAATATATACATGCATTTTTTTTATATCAGTCACAGTAATTTTATAATAATAAAAATATATTTCATGAACTTATGGTCATATCGTCCATATATCTGAGGCAAATGGAACTGACGTGTCTATATCACTGACAGCACTTCAAATTTGACTGATAGCTTTCAAGTGTGCTCCACAGTGTAGTAGTAAGTGCAAATATTGATAACGGTCCCAGAATAAAAAAATTTATCATATTTTATAATTTTAGTATGTGAAGAAATACATTTTTAATACAATTTTGATTTTTTTAAATATTTTATTTAAAAACTAATAATGGAACAAATTAAAACAAAAGCTACTTTTAGTAGATTAGAGAATGATACATAAATAAAATTTTGGGTTTTATGATATTAGAATATTTTTGTCTCTTATTTTATTTTATTTTTTATTGTGAAAAAAAAAATCGTTCTGTCTTATTTAATGACAATAGGCATCACAGAGCTCATTGACAATATATAAATTAAATAATAACAAAACAGAAGAAAAAAAAATAATACTAATTTTAAAACAATAAATATACAACAAAATTAAACTTAAAGCAAAACAACCTCTTGAACACAATCATTCCTGTTTACAATGAGCCCGGGGTAACTCCAAACCGGACTCTTCCCCCACTTATGAAGGAAAAACCAGGACTCAGGAGATCCCGGCGCTTCTCTCTCAATTGCGTCACTGATATTAAAAGCCAGTAGAGGATGAGTCGAACGGTTCAGGACTTGAGCTAAGAATCCAGCCATTGTCAGAAAGGTTTTTTTTTATTAATTACAATTATTTTATAAACATAAAAAAATAAATATAGCATAAACCTAATATGGAGTTAAACATAATATTAAGTAATAACAATACAGTTGGGGTCGACCATACCTAAGGTGATATAGCGCAGGTCTACCAAACTGAGATCTGTGGGCGGCACCGGTTCGAATCCCGTCTGGAGTGTTGACTTTTTTCATTGAGTGGTGGTCCAACAAAATGAAAAACTCTCCACCATGGTTGGAAAATGTTGGTTACCAGTAGATAACCACTCCCTCCCTCTCACATGTCAGAAGCAGTATAGGCCTCTCCAATGGGAGTCTTGGCCGAAAAAGGGTAAAAAAATAAAATAAAATTTACACAAACAAAAGTAACAAATAAACTTTTAGCTTTTTTTAAAGATTACAATAAATTTCATACCGTAATCTTTCCTAACACGAATATAATCGCACTATTAAATATTCTTTCTCACAAATCAGAGGAAATCCATTAAAACTGCTGAAACATTTTCATAAAAAGAATAAGAGTTGAAAATGGAGGGTGAAAAAAAATTGTAAAGAAAGTTGGATCGTTTCGGTTGACTTGAAACTTCTTACAAATGGCCTCATTACTGGACTTCATTCCAACTTGATATTTCTCCTTAACTTCGCGGCCTTTATGATTATCACTATCCCAGCTTACAACGGCCCGAATCTCTTTTACTTTAATACTACTTAATAAAAGAAAAAAAATATTTATAAGCACATTTTCATGTAATTTATATTCCCACTGTAAATTGTAAATGATTAAAACTTAAAAAAAAATAAAGATTAAATTAATCAATAGAGGCCAAGTTTTTATATTTTTGCTATTACTAATATTTAAAGGAAGGAATTACTCTAATTTTCAAATAAATATTGTTTTAAATAATTGATTAAATTAAATTGGTACCGCTACAACCCTTGGAGGGTCAGGGATGCAGTACTTTGTAAGAAAATACTGTTACTAGACTAACGGTAGTGCAAGAAGTATTATATAAAAATTTTAATTGAAATAATGTATTAAAGTAAAAGTTGGAATTATTTCACATATAATTAATAGAATATTCGTTATAATGGTTCGAATCCGATGCAATGCGTGCTTTGAGCAAAGGTCGGGATGAGGTATACACTGCTAGTCACACGTATTGCTTGCAGCTTTCTCCTTTATAGCATCGTGACATACCTCAGCTACATTGGTGTCAATTGGGCCATAATAAACTTATTTTTGTATTTATCACACTCCAGGTCTAGAAGCACATTACGTTTTTTTATTGCTTGCAACTGATTGCAGAGGGGAAGCATAGTATAAAATAAAATAACTTTTTTCTGGATTTTTTTAAATTACAGTAGGAAACTATTCCCTAAATATTTTATTTTTTTTAAATTATTGGAGGTTAAATTTTCAAAAATGCTTATTAGTGTGATTATGTTTGTGTTAGGAAAGATTACGGATCGAAATTGATTGTAATCTTTAAAAAAACTAAAAGTTTATTTGTTACTTTGTTTTTGAAAATTTACTTTTTTCTTAATTACTATTTTGTTTATCTCTGAATTAGATTTAATTTGTTCTTCTAGTTTTTTTTAATCATGTTAATTAAGTAATTTTAGGGAATATAAAAATAGAAGACAAAAATATTAAAATATTATTGGAAGAATTAAGACACAAAATTTTGTTTAGGTATCATTTAGTAATCTCTTAAAAATAAATTTTAATTTGGCTCCTTATTCATTTTTAAATAAAATATATAAATAATCAAATTCGGGAGTAATCACTGAATATTTTATTATTTCTTGACATTTTTGAAAAAGTAACCTCCCTATAAATTATTTTAAAAGTAATTTTGATAATAATAACTTTTGGCGTTTTCAAATTAATTATTTGGGGAAGGAGGGAATATCTCTACCTACCTCCCATTTTATTTAGAGATAAAAATCCATGTATCTTTATGGTTTGCATGTAGTCGATAGCAGTACGTGTATATGTAGGAACAAGAGTTTAAGTAATTCAATGTAAGAATGACATAGTAGTCTTTGTATTACTTTTATAAATAAAATTATTTTAACCACTGCATTAACAATACTTTACAGCAGTAATTACGATCTATGTAACTTTATTTCTATCGTTCGCTCCTTTTAGCGCCTAATAATTCAAAGACTAATTAGGGTTTTTTTGCAATTAGACATAAACTGGATATGTACCTAAGACCAACTGGTCCCATTTGCGCATTCTTTTTGGTCGAATGCGAACAGCTATTTCTTTATTAGTGGTATTTATGATGTGCTAAATTTAATAAGTTTTAATATACTAAATGCTAAAGTATAGGATTATGAGTAGCTTATTCATCCTCCATTGGCTTTTAAACCAGTGATGCGGTTGAGAGAGAAGCTCCACAAGTTGGAGGAGTTCGCCTGGTTGAATCTAAATATTTTACATAGGAATGGTTGTGTTTAAAACATTATTTTATTTCAGTTTATTTATTTATTTTTTAATTTTACAATTCCTCCTATTTCTTGTTTTGTTATAATTTAATTTATAATTTTGTAAATATGGTGTGAATGAGCACTGTAATCCCTATTACTATTGCCTATAAATCTTAGACAGAATGTGATATTACAGTATAAATAAAAAAAAAAAAAAGGTGTATTTAAATTTTAATTCAAAGTTCATGTTATATGTTAAGTGCAGAGGAGCTCCTAGCGGATTTTCTTGGTAACTTGTTTTGTAACTTTATAGTAATACGAGATAAGAAAATCTGCAATAGCTTCGTCACATCATTTTTCCTCAACCTCACTCGTTCCTAGTTTTTTTTTTTTATTAATTTATTCATTATTATTTGTGTCTATTACCTTATTAGAGTTTAAAATCGTCCAACACAAAAACAACACTAACTAAACTAACCTATTAAAACGAAGGCAGACAAGATGGTGAGGAGCTCACAGTTGGTCTGTTGCGTAACACCATTCTCCATTTAGCAGACCTATTAACCGACTTTCAACCATGTTAAATGTTATATCTTTTTAACATGCTAAAAGATGGAAATATTTTACCATTTAACACAACTTTTTTTCATTTAACACACTTTAACATGTTAAACTAAAGACCATAAATACCCCTAGAATGTGGCTGCTCAGATTTTCAAAATTAAGCAAGTGAAGGCCAGAAGAAGAGACACCGCCGAAATATAAATAAAAAAGTTTCTAGTCGCTATTAAATGCACCGTTGTATCGACCCCTTGGAAACAGAAAAACAAAAGTTGAGGCAAATATCAGATTTAAATTTATTCTCCCCCCTCCCCACCATTCCAGTCCTCAAATACATTTCACTCCACTAATCCATTCCGAGGATCTTTTGTTTTGGATTTTCGCTTCATGAATAATTCCCAAAGTGGAACCCTTCCTTGTATTTTAATGGCACAAAACTTTTATATTAGAATGAAAATTTTCCCCCCGCGAGAGTTCCATTAAGATTATCATTAATCTTTCAGATCTGCCGGCTATGAGAGCGCCTCTTTGAATAAATACTGGAGATTATGATTTCCTTGTATTGTATTACTCCGGTCCAACACAATATCCTTTATATCAAATTTATTTCCCATCAACGAAATGAGTTGGAGGTTGGAAATTTAGATGAAGGAACTTTATAAGATATTGTTAGTTGGTGTAATCCAATCTGTGCCGAGTGCAGCCTTGGCTTGAGAAATATTGAGCAAGTTCTTCATACATTTATGTATCTATTTAACTTATTTATCTCCAGAAGCGATAAATTTTCAGAGCGTAATAGGCGCGGCGCTGTCTGAATCTCAGGCCTCATTTATTTAAGGAAATTCATTACCGCAAGATAAAAATAAAATGTAAGTTTTCCTTCCAAGATTGGAAAGCGAATGAGTAAAAGATAAAAATAAATCAAGAGCTTTCCAACTTAAATGAAAATTTTATGACAAGCCATCAATCTTACCTTTGGTACTTTTTTTATTTTTAACTCTCAGACATTTTTTTGAACCTTTTATAAAATAATTGGCAATTAACAAATTATCTGACTGCTTATTAAATAATGATTAAGATACGGACAGTACAGTCTGTAGACTCGTATGAGATCTCTCATCGAACACCTTTTCAGTCGCTTATTTGTTAAGCATTTCAAATGTTGTCATACATTTTATATATTATTAAAGATAAAAAAAAGTCATGTTTGAGAAATAGAGAAAATTGTAAAATTAAAATAATAGAAAATATAAACAGACCTATAAAAACGATAAAAAACTAGAACTAAAAATTAAAGTATGTAAGGAAAAATAATAATAATAAAAAAA